>NW_015506196.1:60449-60989 GCF_001515645.1 Sinocyclocheilus grahami
ATATATATATTTTTATATATATATATATATATATATATATATATATATATATATATATATATATATATATATATCATGAAATAAAATTTCTCATATCATGGTCATATATCACAACCCCAATTATCACAACCAATTTTATCTTCAGAAAGATCTTTCTTCCTCCCCATACTGCATGACAACTCTTTAGAGAACATTTAGAAAGGGGGTGGTGAGTTTCTTTACCTGCTTACAACAATGAACAAAGATTTCAATCCATAATGGTTTCAAATGAGATTGAAGGACAGCGACCATAACTGCTACATACAAAGTCATTATGAAAGTAATGTGAGAAACACTTCTCAAGATATAAATATTGAAATAACACCACACACACACATATACATATACTGTATATATACAGGTGCATCTCAATAAATTAGAATGTCGTGGAAAAGTTCATTTATTTCAGTAATTCAACTCAAATTGTGAAACTCGTGTATTAAATAAATGCAATGCACACAGACTGAAGTAGTTTAAGTCTTTGGTTCTTTTAATTGTGAT
>NW_015506196.1:61782-62419 GCF_001515645.1 Sinocyclocheilus grahami
GTATAGGAAAGGGTTAAAGCTTAACTCAGTACAGAGAAGAGAAATAAGGAATGAAATTATAGAACCATTTGCATATTCAGCAGATCTGCCCGAGGGAAACATCAGATTCTTAGTTCAAACACACCTTTGTAAAAAGGTGCAAATGATACTTCATGTATCAATTAATAAGGCTAAGTTTGATACTTGCATGTCTCATCTGTCTGAAAGAGAGGTTTGATGTAATCTGAAGTTTCCAGTTGATCTTTGCTGAATTTGGTAGATGAAAAGAACCAGTTTTGAGTCAGAGAATCTTGATCAATGGAAAGGTTGAGGCCAAAGCCTGGCACATAACTTAGGATGTTCTGGAGCATTGGAACTCACATCTTATCGAAACCTAACAGAACCACCGACTGGGGGGGTCCCTGGAGCGGGGCCTTTAAGGTCGGAGAAGATCACCGCCTCTCAAGATGGGCTTGTCCAATGAGAAAGATGGAAATTCCAAGCGGGAGGTGGCAATTGCTGGAGGGTTTTACGACCCTTTGTCTCTAAGCATGGTAATTTGCAAATGGACTTGAATCGAAATTACTAAAGATTCTCAGGACCCTAATATATATTGCCTATGTACCAACATATAATATACACGCTTGTTTCGATCATA
>NW_015506196.1:62581-64270 GCF_001515645.1 Sinocyclocheilus grahami
ATATATATATATATATATATATATATATATACAGTGGTGTAGTGGAGGGTATACGCAGGTACCCACTTCTAAATCCCCTCTGATGTGCATCATTCATTAGTGTCCTACATTAGCCAAAATCATGACAGTCCGCCATGACTAGCTAATCAAATCACATGTGAATAAATGCCAATATTCCCTAAATACACCCAGTAAAGACAATGATGCGGTCAGGATGTGCCGGCTTCCCTTTAAATTTGATTGATGATTGCGCCCGCCTCTCATCTCGATAAATCACGTGAATGCAAGCGGAGTTGGTCTGGGGCGTGAGTGCATGTCAGGGGAGGTGCGAAGAGTGATAAAATAATATTTAATTATTGACTACTAATTTGAATCATTATATTATAATGAAAACAATACCTTAAAAAGGAAAATAATGAGGTTACCGGAAAAACATGCGATCAGATTTTTTAAACCGGTAAACTCCTGTAAAATTTTCAGAACAGGATCCAGTAAATGAATGCCTTCAAACAGTAGGTGGAGCGTGTGTAAGGCTGGGGAAGCTGGCCACAGGGACCTGGGGCAAAAATGCCACTAAATTGGACAAAAATGCCCCTGCACAAACAAATTAAATCTGCTCATGTTGCACATTTTAGGCGTTTTTACAGTGTTGTGCATTTTAACCAATCACACACATATCTGTTGAGCTTAGGAATGCAATGGCCAATCAGAAGCGTTCAGATGAGTCATCGTTCAAAACTCATCAGTTTTGTTGAGTGCGCGTGCGTTTGCTGACTGAATTCCGGACTCTTGCGAATGATCTCATCATAAACAACAAAGCGCAGATTTACGTACAATTTAAGTAAGAGATTAATTTAACCCTTGTGTTGTGTTCAGAACCCTATCATACTTACGATGGTACAGAGCAAAAAGGACCCGGCCTCAAAAAATTGCTTATAAATCACTCATTATGCTATATTATCATGAAATATTGGATTCAATCTTTTTGTCAAATTCTTTTCTTTCATTTAGGACTGGTTTTGTATTTATATTTGCTTCTGATTAACCGTAGGCCTCATTTATCTGAGAGTAGGCACCTCATTTTTTGAGTGAAAAAAGCATTATTTATGAATAATTTTCACAATATTAAATAAAAACTGAAGACAATTTGCACTGTTTATCACACTAGTGTACTTTAATGTTTAATCAGAGAGTTTGTTTTGAAAGGCTTTTATTTTGTACAAAATGGCACAAAGTCACACTTGTGGTGTTCCCGGTCAAAAATTACTGGCCATTCAGAGTGAATGGGAAAGATCACAAAAAAGGACCTGTATTTTGAAAAGCTTTTATTTTCCGTAAAGGGGCAAAAAGTAACACTTTTGCTGTTCCCTGTCAAATCTGAACATTGTGGCATGCGAGAAAGAACACATTAAAGGGTTACTTCACCCAAAAATGAAAATTCTGTCATTAATTACTCACCCTCATGTCGTTCCAAATCCGTAATACCTCAGTTCATCTTCGGAACACAAATTAACATATTTTTTTATGAATTCTGAGAGCTCTCTGACCCTCCCATAGACAGCAATGTAATTACCATGATCAAGGTCCAGAGCAAGGAGATCAGAGCATGCAGCTGACACAGAATAGCATACGCAGTTTGCGTTGAGTGGATATTCTCCAAAATGGCACCAGGGTGACGTGGAGCAGACA
>NW_015506196.1:64280-64940 GCF_001515645.1 Sinocyclocheilus grahami
GCTACGTATCTGCACCTTGATCGTGGTAATTACATTGCTGTCTATTGGAGGGTCAAAGGGCTCTCAGAATTCATCAAAAATATCTTAATTTGTGTTCCGAAGATGAACGCAGGTCTTATGGATTTGGAACGACATGAGGGTGAGTAATTAATGACAGAATTTTCATTTTTGGGTGAACTATCCCTTTAAGATTCTTATATAGAGTACATTTCATGGAACAACAAACCAATATTTATACTGTCACAAAAAAATAACACAGACACTGTCATACACAGACAATGTCATGCAACAACAAATCTGACCATTGTGACATGAAAAAACAGCACTGCCATATCGAGAACATTTCATGGTTCAACAATATTTATATGCTCTGTCTTTGTGCTAAAGTACGGAGCCCCTAAAGGGACATGGTGGCGGGAGGACTTTTTTTTTTGCGTTCTCTCGCAAAACTTTTGCGTTCCCTCGCGAAACTTTTGCGTTCTCTTTCAAAGATATTTGCCTTCCCTAGCAAAACTTTTGCATTCTCTCGCAAAGATATTTGCGTTCCCTTTTGCGTTCTCTCGCAAAGATATTTTGCGTTCCTTTTTGCGTTCTCTCGCAAAGATATTTTGCATTCCCTCGCAAAACTTTTGCGTTCTCTCGCAAAGATATTTGCGTTCC
>NW_015506196.1:65285-83867 GCF_001515645.1 Sinocyclocheilus grahami
CTAAAGCATTTATTAGTAAACTTTTGTCTGCTTTGTGAGAACATGAAAGCCTCAATACCTATTGTCATAATATTTTGTCCAGAAGGTGTGATGAAAGAAAGTATAAAATAGTAAAAAGTAAAAATATTATTTTGAAGCAGGGTGAAGCCAGTTCGTGTGTGTGTGTGTGTGTGTGGGTGTGTGTGTGTATGTGTGGGTGAGTGAGAGAGAGAGAGAAAGAAAGAGTTATACTATCAGATTGATGAAATTATATTGGATGCAGTTCAGGGTAGGATGAAATAGAAAACTTGTAATACTCCCAGTAGTTTGTATAAGTGTGTGTGTGTGTGTGTGTGTGTGTGTGTTAGCGTGAATATACATGCATTCAAACATGAACAGGTCCAAGGCCTTTGTGTTTGCAAGCACACATACATATGTGAACGTGAACATGATCAACATGCTCCTGAACACTAATAGTTTCTATTACTTTCATTCTTTCCCATTCACTTTGAATGGCTGGACATTTTTGACCGGGAACACCACAAGTGTGACTTTGTGCCATTTTGTACAAAATAAAAGCCGTTCAAAACAAACTCCCTGATTAAACATTAAAGTACACTAGTGTGATAAACAGTGCAAATTTTCTTCAGTTTTTATTTAATATTGTGAAAATTATTCATAAATAATGCTTTTTTCACTCAAAAAATGAAGTGCCTACTCTCAGATAAATGATGCCTACGATTAATCAGAAGCAAATATAAATACAAAACCAGTCCTAAATGAAAGATAAGAAGTTGACAAAAAGATTGAATCCAATCTTTGTTGATAATATAGCATAATGAGTGATTTATAAGCATTTTTTTGAGGCCGGGTCATTTTTGCCCTGGAACATCACAAGTGTAAACAAGGTGAAAAATCTCCCCCAGCAAAGTATGAAAATGATCAAAATTTTGTTTAGAAGTAGTTATACCCTTTGTGAACAAAGTCACAAAATTTCAGTCCAATGCGATAACATTAACTAGTATTTTCGGGAAAAATTAAAAAAAAAAAAAGAATTTTGTTTAATACATTTGGCTGCTTTTAGCCTTACCCTGGACTTGGTTCACCCTCCGCCTAAGAAAACAGCTACAGAGAAAACCTACAGGTTTCATTAGAGATGGCTTAGAGTCATGTCCAGAATTATTCTTTTCAGCGTGTATTTGGCTTAAAAGCATGAGTGTTTTATAATGGGTGCTGCTGAAGCCCGGAGGTGTTTTTTAGATTCTGAATGGATCCATATAGTAGCCTGAACAGTCAGGTCAAGGCAGTAGGTTTAGTGATCTTTTGGCATCTCCTTGTGGTCCTGTTTGCTATCGCAGCTTGACTAGTGCTTAATTGTATTAAAAATGCTCTTATTATATATTTTTTTATTTAATTGTTTTGCACTATATAGTAGGGGTGTGCGATATATATCGTCTGCGATAATATCGTAATTGTTGTTTTAACGATGTGCGATTTTACATTATAGAATATTTTGCAAAAAACATTCAAAACATCCCTACAGAGCGCACGCATACATTACGTGAAGTCTAGACTAGTGCGTGTGCGCATTTAGTGTGTTTTCTTTCACTGCATGATTCAGTCTATTAAAATGCATTTAGAATGATCACAAATTCAAGACATGATGGCAGAAAATTTATATATTTATACCACTTCATATAGTTATTCAATTTCACACGAAGAGTGCCGTTTTTCTCCAAAAATTACCATGATTACAAATGTGACATTGAATTCAATAAACAATAAGTTAATTAAGAGACTTACGTTTTAGACACCATATTGCTTGTTTTTGCTCTATTTCGCCAACAAAAATCATTCCGAATACAGCCACGGCGCTGTTTTGTGTCTCTGAGCAACATGACGGTGTTTCGTTCTTGAATTAATCAATCATTTAAATGATTCGGTTCAATCGCAATGACTCACTTATTAAGAATGATTTGCTCCCACCTGCTGGTGGTTTTAATTTCAAATTTCTGCTTTTTCTTTCTTTTCCTTTTTTTGTGATTTTTTTCATGTTTTAAATAATTTCAAATATCAGTATTCAACGTTTTATGTTTAATATATCAAAACATTATCTATGCATTTGTAATTGCAGGTTAAATGCATTCATGTCTTGCATTAAACAAAATACATGTGTGTAAATACATCTAAATGCCACTTCAGATGCAGCTTCTGTGTTGATTTCATTTGCTTGGTAACAGCCCAAATGTCTTATTATTCTAATTCCCTGATTAAATGTAAGAATTTGACTCAAAAGATAATGGACACTTTTAGAAAAAATGGCTTTATAAAGGTAAAAATGCCCATAAAATGCAAAAATCAGTTTGAACTTATTGGAAAAGATAAATTTCTATCAGTATGAACTGACCACCACACAGAATATGAAGAATATTAAAAACATTAGGAGTCAGCTGTCTTCGGCAGTCCTTAAGGTACCAGCACAATAACACACTCAGCAAAATATCGTCTAATTATCGTTATCGATAAAATCCCATAAAATATCGAGATATAATTTTTTGTCAATATCGCACACCCCTACTATATAGTATAGCCTATACATAAATTGTAAAAGGTATGGGGGGAGTAGGCAGGAGGTTACTATTTGCCCATCACTGTATGCCATGGGAGAAACACTCAGTCAAAAATAGGAGTAGAGCTGCACAATTCTGGATACATTTATTTTTTTTGTATCAAATAGAGATCATGATTCTCCTACAGATAACTAAACAAAATAGCTTGTCTACTAGAGGTTCTGACAAATTGTTAATTGTTGCAGTCTATGTAATTTTTTACATTTCAATTATTTATCGCAAAATCTGCACCTATTTTGTGGCTAATATTAATTTCATAATGATCCTTACTCCAGTAAGTCAAGTAGCAGAAGTTACAGAAAGTGAAAATGTGCAAATACTATTGGCCCATTTTGGGGTGAACTAAATATGCAAGATTAGTCTTGATTCTTACATGTCACTTTTTATAACACAGGCCATTCATCCTTTGCTGGGCCACTTAAAACAAATGGGGGCATAAATTAAGAGTATACCCACTTCTCCAGGCACCACTACATATATATATGAAGAATTCAGATGCAAAAGCTTTTAAGTGCCATCTGAAAATTTCATCTAAAATGAGCATTTTTATCAGGCTCCTTATGTTTAGGTTCAGTAATTTTGCTCTAATGGCAATGTATAGTGTAACAAAGTTCATAAGTCGGGAAGGAGGAGGCGGGAACCGGCGAACATTTCAACAAACTTTAATAATAAAATAAACCCAAAACAGCGCGACAGCCCCTCGCGGACGACTGTCGCGCACAAACAAAACCAAAATAAAATCCAGGCCTGGTCCTCTCTCGTCTTTCCCTGTCATCACTCCTCCTTTGTATCCTTCCGGAGCTCCTCCGTGAGACTCGAGACCGGTGAGTGGCGCAGGTGTCGCGCATTCGCAATTACTCCACCGGCCTCGCTCCGTTCCCACGGCTCTCGGCCCCGCCCCTCTCGTCACATACCCCCATCGCCCCTCGCAGGCCGGGGGGTACACCCGAGATTGCGCTCTACCCCCCCCCCTCCCGGGGGGAGCCGATCACGGCGGCCGCGGCGTACCTGGGGGTAAGGACAGACAGACGAGGCGAGAGAAAAGGAGACGGAAGGATGAGGAGAGACAGAGACGAGAGAGGGGAGAGAGGAAAAAAAAAATTCTGATTCCGGTGCCCCGACACACTGCCACTCGGCCCTCCACCAGCTGGGTAAGCTCTTCCGCGATGCCTGGCGGCAGCACTGGATAGCCCTCAGTGGACGGCACGACACTCCTCCGCCGCCCAGTGGACGGCGACGGCTCCTCCGCGTTCGGGCAGCCGGCAGGAGTCCCCCGTTCCCTGCTCCTCCCCAATCATGGCGGATGGCAGCAGGCTCCGGCCTCCTGGCGAACGGGCAGACTCCTCCGCTCCCTCACGGACGGCAGCCGTCCCTCCACATCCCAGGCGGCCGGCAGCGAGTTCGTCCGCCCCCGGCAACTCACTCCAGCCCACCGCCCCGAGCGTCCATGGCGGCAGACTGCCCCGCCATACTCGATGGCACCGCGGACTCACCCCTGCGGTGAGGGATCTCTGGCAGCGTGCCCCTCCTTCCTCCCGGGTTTCGGCACCAATGTAACGTAGTTTGTAGGTCGGGATAACTGAACGTAAATATAGGGGCCTGATAAAAATGCTCATTTTAGAAGAAAATTTCAGACGGCATTTAGAGGCTTTTGCATCTGAACTCTTCATATATATACATATATATATATATATATATATATATATTCACAAAAACTATAGCTTGTGTATTCTCTTTTATGGATTGCTGGACACATCCAGAGCATCATTAATTACACAATCTATCAGTTTTTGTGCAATGTTAACAGCCTGTCAGCCAAATATTTTTTCTGGTAGTCTTTTCTTTTTTGCAATGCATTTCTCCATTACCAGACATTCGGATGTTGGAACCTTGTTTAACACGAGGCCTTTTAGCAGGACAAAGAACAAAGGAAAATCAAAACACTACAAATAACAGAGGAAAATAAAAATGCTTGACAGGTCCTGTGTGCTGGCGATGATCTGACTGATTATCAGCGTAAACACTACGCTGCTGTGCCGGTAAATACAACCTTCATGGACCGGATGCAGTTTTTGTATTTATGTCTTTAATACAAAAGGCCTGATCATCTTATTGACTTTGCTGTTTGAATCCTTAAAGGGGTATTAAATCAAACTGAGCACATTCCTCTGTGAGTTAAAGTAAATTAACAACAAGCACCAAGCGTCTGAGCCCTGCTTTGCACCAACAAAAACAACCTAATGGAGGAGAGGCTCTAATGAATGATAGAGGGAATTTCAGGAGAGACGGAGATCTGACGAGCCGTAGAAGGGGCAATAAAGAAAAGCTTTGATATTTAGAGGAGAGAAAAGGAGGAATATGCAGGGAAGGGAATCAACAGAGACACTCTTCAAGGAACCGCGGTGCTTCCAATGAAGCGGTGCATGTTTGAATCACCTGAATGGAGCACTAAATTGGGGCAGTGTGAAGGTAAGCAGCAAATATATTTTGTGAGGACAAGTGAAGTCTGTACCTTACGGATCAATCTTCTTCAATCAAAACGCAATCAATCAAAACATGCCTAACTCTTTCACTGCTTGAGGAGTGTGTTGCAATTAAGTCATCAGTTGTTTAGCAAATGCTGTTACTTTGAGGAGTTAAGAAATTTGTATTTGTAGTTGCCAATAAATATTATATTTACTGAGCCATTACTACATTTCTTCAAAACTGCAGGAGATAAACAGATGCTGCATTTTCATATTAGTTAATAGAAATGTTCCAATGCCCAGTGAAAAGTTCTGTAATCATCAAGGGACTCAAAGTGTCTGATCTGTACACACACATGGTTCCTAAAGGATACACTTATAATACAATTAAAACGCTTACCAACTGGATCTTTCATATTTCCCATTTCCAACTTATGGTTTAGAGTTAGAAAAAAAAATGAAAATAAAATAAAATAAAATGGAAATTCTGGCTATACTTACTCAGAATTGTGATTTCATTTCTTGCAACTGCAACTTTATTTCTAACAACTGACTTCATTTCTCACAATGTGAAATGTTTTCTCTCTCTCTCTCTACTCTAAGGCAGAAACGGATTTCATATTAATAGTTATATCCCTGTGTGGGTGTTTTAACTAACTTTTAACAGTTTTGCTCAAAATAAACGCTTTACAATAATTGCCTATTTATAATTAGTCAGTGGCTAATTTTGTGTATGTGAAAGTACCAATGACTTGTTTGTTCAAGTGATGATTATAAAAAAAGTAAATATGATTAATGGCAATCATACTGTCACAAGTATGTTCCTGTTTGTCCTTATTTGGTAGTTCCTGTTTCCTGTTTTATTAAGTTCCATTTGTCTCAGCTGTGTTTTATTAATTATCCTTGATTACTCCTCACCTGTTTCTGTTTTTTTCCCATCAGTTCCCTTGTCCTGTCTAACGTCGTTTAAGTGGTTGTGTTCTCCTGATTTTCGTAAGGGGATTTATTAAAAGACTCTGTTTGTTTGATATCTGCCTCCTTCGTGCTTCCCGCCCTGGCAACCCGTGACAGAAGACAGGACCAAGATAGTAAGCGGTGCCCCTTCTACCCATGTTTGTTTTTTGGTTTTGAAAATGTTTGTTTGCCTGTTTTTCCTGTTGTCAAGCCCGCCAGCCGCGGCTCACACAAGCCCGCCGGCCGTGGCTCACTTAAGCCCGCTGGCCGCTCTGAAGTCAAGCCCGCCTATCTCGCCTTTCACCCCGAGCCTAGAGGGAAATCTGAGGAGGAGAAGGCGGTTGGTTCTGGTCCCTAGGCTCGCTCCAGTGTCGGCTCCAGCATGCCTCTCAGAGCTCATGGACATGGCGCTACCCCCAGAGTTCTCGGCTCCTATCCTCACCCCAGAATCGGCTCCAGAAAGCTTTCTTTCGTCTCCGTTGGTCCTGTCCAGCTCTCCTGAGTCTCTTTCGCCTCTGCTGGTCCTGTCCAGCTCCATTGTCTCCTGAGTCGCCTTCGCCTCCGCTGGACCCGTCCAGCCCTCCAACGTCTCCTGAGCCTCCTGTGTTAACCATCTCTGCTCCTCCAGAGCGCCCTCCAGTGCCTGCTCCTCCAGAGCACCCTCCAGCGACCCTTCCGGGCATCGAAACACCTAGTTTTCCCCAATAATTTTTTTTGGGGGGGGGGGCATATATCCGTGGCCATAGTGGCCGAGCCGGGGGACCTGGACAAGGCCACGAAGGCAACTCCATGCCCTCCCGAATGGCCGGCACCTCCATGGCCCCCTGAACTGCCCGATCCACCATGGCCTCCCAAGTCCCCTGATCTGCCTTGACTCCTCTGACTGTATGATCCGCCCTGGAGGCCTTCCCCGTGTCCCTGTCTTGCACCAGCCTCCAGGGCGCCCACCCCACCCCTCCCCGGTGGTATTGTTATGGCACGGGACGCGTTTGTCTCAGCTGTGTTTTATTAATTATCCTTGATTACTCCTAACCTGTTTCTGTTCTGATTATTATCTATTCTGATGTTCCTGATTATGTTCCATGTGTTTATAAGCCCTGTGTTTTCCTCAGTTCCCTTGTACTGTCTGATGTCGTTTAAGTGGTTGTGTTCTCCTGATTTTCCTAAGTGGATTTATTAAAAGACTCCGTCTGTTTGATATCTGCCTCCTTTGTGCGTCTCGCCCTGGCAAGCCGTAACACATACATGGCAACTTTTAAACTGATTTGAAATGCAACTTTGATACATTGAAGCATTATTCATGTCTGTACTTTTGCTTAATTATAAAAACATTGAACTAGTGTGATCTAAAATACAGTACATTATGTATTTAAACATTCCAAAAGATGTTGCTGTTGATTTCACTCACTCTCCTGCCATTCTGGATTTTACCGTTTACCAGATGTTCACACTAAACATTGTGTCTTCATTTAACCCTTAAGGACCCTTCAGATTAAAGTCCTCTTTTCTGGTTGGGAAGCATCTTCAAACTCCATCCTAACTCCTCCCACATAATTTCTCGTCCTCTCTATACTGTTTGTTCTACAACAAAATCTTTTTACTATTGGAGCAGTGGTACAACATTGACGTATGCGCTGGTGTTGCTGTTTTCTCACTAGAACACAAGTTTTAGTTTGGCCTGCATGATGTTCATGCCTATACCTCTCTCCCATACATTAAATAAATATACAATACTTCACTGGCATCTAAATAATGTCCAAATTAAAAGATGGATAAAGACTTTTGTTTGAATAGCTGCCCTGCAGTGATCCTCCTACCGTGAAAGTACATTTAATTATTAAATATTAATAAAGTATCATTAATATTTAAATGACTTATGTATAAAATTATGCAATGTAATGAGTTTGAAAGAAACCACTGAATTAAGACTTGTCTACTGCACTGCTCATTAGTGAATGTTTATATAGCATAAAACGGCTGTCAGAGAGATCAAAAGAGTAATACCAAATCTGAAAAGGATGTCTCACCTTTCTGACTGTCGATGACAAAGTTGCCGCCTTCATTGCCTGCTGTAATTTTGTATGTGATCCCATCTCCATCTGGGTCCTTGGCCAGAACTGTTGCAACCAGAGTATTGGGCCCTGCGTCCTCAGAGACAAAGGTCTGATACCTGTTTTTGAACACACATTTCAAGATATCTTTCACATTGAACACACAACTAATACCATGTAGTCACTCTATGTTTATGGAATGCAATAATATTTCCATATGAGATGAGGTTGTTGTGTACAGTGACACACTTTACAACACTGCTTGGCTAAACAGAAGCTGCAAGTAATCATGCTTGGGACCATCATTATACATGCAGTGTTTACCAAGGATTTATTGACTAACAGGACGAAAAGGCACCTACTAGTGTACAGTGAATGAAAAAGGTGCAGGTGATATGGATAGCAAATAGAACAAACAGGCAAAAGTAAAAACAATCCTGTAAATCAGCAAAAAATTACAGGAAAGTGAATCAATCAAAATTCAGTATCCAGTTTAATTCTGAAAATTGTAATGCCTTTAAATTATTTGCATTTTTTTCAAAGTCAGTAGAAGAATATAAAACTTTAATATTAAATTTCTTCAGAATTATGTGAAGACAATATATACAAAAGTTCTGTTCGAAAATGAATTATAAATGAAAATGATAGGAAAACTTGTGAAGAGGGAAAAAATCTGAAGAACTGCAAGTAGTAACAAGTAAATACATGAAACATGTCTGAGTTAGTGTATTTCAGCTGTGGAAATGTTTAAAATGTATAAGCATGATTTCTGTAGCTTTTTTGTTACTGGTATTTTTATGACGAAATTTCACTTTTTCAACTTCAGTTAGTGTGTCATGTTTCATTTGTAACTTGCAATTTTTAATGTAAGCATTTAATATATATGTTTATATATATGGCTGTATTAGATCAAAAGGGTCCTTCTACTAAATACTGAGCAAAGGGTCTGAATACTTAGGACCATGTGATATTTCAGTTTTTCTTTTTTAATAAATCTGCAAAAATGTCAACAATTCTGTGTTTTTCTGTCAATATGGGGTGCTGTGTGTACATTAATGAGGAAAAAAATTGAACTTAAATGATTTTAGCAAATGGCTGCAATATAACAAAGAGTGAAAAATTTAAGGGGGTCTGAATACTTTCCGTACCCACTGTATATATATATATATATATATATATCTGCAAGGTTATCAAAGCTCAAAGTCCACTCTAAAAGGAGACATTATATTTAACAGAAAACACTTTTCAAGAACTATAATGGCTCATTCAGACTACAGTGTGCTTCTTCCAGATATTGTGAAGTCAAAATGTCACTCATTTAAATGATCCCTGGCTATGGGCGAGGTCTGGTTAAACTGCGCTAGAGAAGATGAAGAAGAAGAAAGAAAGAAAGAAAGAAGAAGAAAATCTGCTTTAGTAGCATGTTGTCACCATGTCTCGGTTTATGGTAAGGGGCGTGACTTTTCTGGAACACGCTCTGAGGTTCACCAATCACAATGCACTGGGACAGCTAACCAATCAGAGAACATTTCATATTATTGGGAGGAGGGTTTTTATCAAAACAGGAACTAAACAGAGCATGCAAACAAACTAAACAGACTGGGAACTGCAGCAGTAATGTAAAATATGTGAAAAATAATGTGTTTTTGGAACAATCAAGCCAGAAAACATGTTCTAGTACATCCCAACATCCAAATCAAGACTTTGTAAAATTAAATAATAGGACCCCTTTAACGATTTGGGTTCAGTAAGACTGAGTATTACAATAATGAATGTGACTTTCATGTGTATTGATTGAACGTTTATTTTAGTGTTGATGTTTGCTTCATAAATTCAGTTCCCTATCGATACTTCACTCGTACTGCGTCTGTTTAAGACGCTTGGGGAAAATTCATTTTTCTCCAATGACTGAAACCTTTCAATAATGCAGTGTAACTGCACAGCCATTGGTTAGAGAATAAAAAACGAACCAATGGCAGTAAAGCCAGCCAAAGCCCGCCAGAATGGGCGGGGTCATCTGGCTATATTAGCGGCACATCGCCATAGGATCCTCAAATTATTCTCCTTCAGCGATGACTACTAGATCTTCACTCTACGAGACTATGAAGCCTTCACCGTGATCAAGCCTCGTAGCGGATCGAGAGACCCCTTCCTGCTCGGCCATTCTCGCCAATTCACGCCACCCTCGCGCCTGCTGCAGCGACGGTCTCCGGTTCCCTGCCACTATCCAGCGATATAACAGAGCAAATTTTTTGCGTTGTTTCAAAATGCCGCTCCGATACTGTCACTCATGCAGGGCCCCCCTGCAAGTCGCTGATGCTCACGGTGAGTGTGTTTCATGCATGGGGCGCTGCCCACGCTGAAGCAGCACTCATTGAGATGGAATGTCCTCATTGCGAGGATATGAGTCTCGCCTCTCTGCGCTCGTGGAAAGCTTTCTTTTCAGAGAGCAACTCTGCCCCTCGCGTCCTCCTGCTTTCTTCCTCCCAGGAGCCTGTGAGGAAAAAGCAGCGGGGCAGAGGAACTCGTCGCTCGGTGACGAGTGAGCCCACGCCGGCTGAGCCCCCGCATGCCTCACTCTGTCCACTCAGAGAGGTTTCTCCAGTCCACTTCTCCCTCCCAGACCAGCGTCCCTCTGCGGCTGCGAGCGATCTGGTTTCATTTGGAGGAAGCGAGTGTGACACCATGGACGACAGCATGTCGTTGGAGGCTTCAGATGCGGAGGAGCTGTCGGGGTCGTACGCCCCCTTGCCATCTGTACAGCCCAGCACACTCAGCATGGGCATGGACGCCGAGCTCTTCTGCGTCCTGTCTAAAGCTGTGGAGGAGCTGGGCTTGGAGTGGTCTCCGCCGGAGGAGCCCTCCCGCAGCCACCTGGATGAGTGGTTCTTGCTGGGGCGCAGTCAGGCCCCCCGACAACAAGCTTCACCATTCTTTCTGGAGGTCCACGACGAGATCACCAGGTCTTGCAATCATCCTTACAAGCGCTCCCGCTCGGCCAGACGCCGCCAGTTTCCTAAACGCCAGGGCCCCCGACCCAAGATAGTGTTGGACCCTGTGCCGCAGGCATCATCTTGATCTGCGGGACAGGTAGAGGAGGGGGCCAAGTCTCGCTGCAGCCGGACCACCCCCCAAAACACCTCTGTTATGCCTCTAAGCACCCCGTTCAGTTCCGGGTGCCGTTGGCAGTGTGTTTGTAACCACTTGGAGTGGTCTCCGCCGGAGGAGCCCTCCCGCAGCCACCTGGATGAGTGGTTCTTGCTGGGGCGCAGTCAGGCCCCCCGACAACAAGCTTCACCATTCTTTCTGGAGGTCCACGACGAGATCACCAGGTCTTGCAATCATCCTTACAAGCGCTCCCGCTCGGCCAGACGCCGCCAGTTTCCTAAACGCCAGGGCCCCCGACCCAAGATAGTGTTGGACCCTGTGCCGCAGGCATCATCTTGATCTGCGGGACAGGTAGAGGAGGGGGCCAAGTCTCGCTGCAGCCGGACCACCCCCCAAAACACCTCTGTTATGCCTCTAAGCACCCCGTTCAGTTCCGGGTGCCGTTGGCAGTGTGTTTGTAACCAAAAATACTGTGGTGAACATGGGGCCCGTTCTAATTGCGTTCACACAACCAACCGCTGTTATAGCGGGAAAAATAAAAATAAAAAATAAAGAACATTTTCAAAAAGAGAGCAAATTTCCTCTTCCACTCATTCCACTCTGCCACTCATTGCGAGCGTCGAGTCCCCCTTTGAAGGCCCACCACTTGAACCAATCCAGCCCCTTGCCACGCAGGCCGAGGCCAGGCAGGCCATCCCCGGAGTGTCAAGCTGGGTCACGGAGATAATAAATCGAGGTTATACACTCCAATTTGCTCGAAGACCCCCACATTTCAGTGGCATGGTCTGCACCTCGGTTCAGAGCGAGGATGAACACATCCTACGCACCGAGGTGATGAATTTGCTGGCAAAAGGAGCCATAGAAACGGTTCCCCCAGCCGAGAGCGAGTCGGTGTCTCCGGTACTACAGTTGGGCCTGCTCCGCATGCGGCCCCTTCAGTATTGGCTGAAACCACGAGTTCCATCCCGCGCCTGGCGTCTCGGACACCTTCGCGTCAAGGTAGACCGGGCCTGTGTATCAGTCGTGGCCCCTTGGAAAGATCCTCATTGGATGGAATGGGGCGTGCCCCTTGGAATGGTCTGCAGAAGGAAGGTAGTCTCGATAGATGCCTCCAACACGGGTTGGGGAGCACTGTGCGATGGCAAGCCAGCTTTCGGCCACTGGTCAAAAGAGGAAGGCCTGCTTCACATCAACTGCCTGGAAATGCTGGCAGTGTGTCTTGGCCTTCGAACCTTTCTGACAGACCTAAGGGGACACCACGTCTTAGTCCGCTACAACAGCATGACGATAGTGTTCTATATAAATCGCCAGGGCGGTCTCTCATCGAAGCGCCTCTTCGCACTAGTGGAGCGCCTCTTGGAATGGACTCAGTTCAACTTGCGCTCGCTGAGAGCAGCGCATATACTGAGCAGGCTGAACCAAGGAGCAGACATGCTGTCTCGGAGCAACGTCACCTCAAAGGAGTGGACGCTCCACCCTCAAACGGTTCCGAAAATCTGGGAGAAATTCGACAGGGCAGAGGTCGACCTCTTCGCCTCAGAAGACAACTGTCATTGCCCAACTTACTTTTCGAAGGACAGGGACGCGTTGGCCCATGACTGGCCCAACCTCCTCCTTTACGCTTTTCCACCGATCTCTCTGATTCCACAGGTGATCAGGCGAGTCAGGGAACAGATACGCAAGGTGCTGTTGGTGGCCCCGCTCTGGAGGAACCAGCACTGGTTTGCAGAGCTGTGCCGGCTGCTCTCGGCAGCCCCGTGGCCCATTCCCCTGAGACGGGACCTCCTCTCTCAGGCGAACGGAACGATATGGCACCCCCAGCCCGAGCTGTGGGCTCTGCACCTTTGGCCTCTCGATCAGAGCTTGCGAACCTCCCCGAGAACATGCTAAACACAATCTATCAGGCTACAGCACCGTCTACAAGACGCCTCTATGCCCTTAAATGGTCTGTCTTCTCCACCTGGTGTACAGCCCGCAGCGCAGACCCAATCTCATGTGACATATCTCTGATATTGTCCTTCCTGCAAGAGCTGTTGGATAAGTGCCGTTCCCCTTCCCTCAAGGTCTATGTAGCAGCCATAGCAGCCTCCTACGCTTCTATAGCTGGCCAATCGGTGGGCAGGAACAACTTGGTTGTTCATTTTCTGAAGGGGTCTAGAAGGCTCAACCCGCCTCGCCCCATCACTGTCCCTACATGGGATCTGCCCACGTTGTTGAAGGCTCTGAAGAGCCCTCCATTTGAGCCGCTACAGTCCATTGATCTTTGTCCGCTGATGCTTAAGACTGCTCTGCTTCTAGCATTAGCATTGGTAAAGCGTATGGGAGATCTGCAGGCGCTATCAGTGAGCCCCACCTGCCTCGAATTCGGGCCCAACGACTCTAAGGTCGTCCTGAAACCAAGGCATGGTTATGTACCTAAAGTGCTCTCTACTCCATTTAAAGCACAGGTAATTATCTTGATATTTACAGGTAATGTTACAAGTAGAATACTTTCTATGACCCCCCAACATCTTGTTTTGACGAGCTTCAGGTGGGATCAAGCATTCTTTAGAAAGTCAGATTCCCCCCAATACCCCCCGTCATTCATACCCTGGAATTACAGTATTTGATGAAATTGTCAATATTGTGAAATATTATTACAATTTACAATAATGTTTTTTCTTCTATTTTAATCCGTTTAATCACACATTTTTCCCAGACATGAACATATCAAAATGATGAGTCATTAGTAACCCTTTGAAATAATCAATAATTATTTTTTTAAAATTTTTTGGAAAAGTGTGTGAAAAATAGTTTTATGGTCGGTCACAATTGTGACTGGTGGGATGAGTACTGAATTAACATATTTCTGCAGTCATAAAAATTGTTATATATCTTAGCCCAGCTATTTTAAACTGTGACACGTGACAAGAGTGATGCGAGAAGACTGACACTATATGATGGCGGATCCAAAGCGATTCGTTTAATAGCCTATAAGTGAGTGTCTTTGTTGCTGGGTTTTCATAAAAAAAATAACAATGAACCACAAACTAAGCATTCGTTTTAAATAAGGGAAAATACTTTATTTATTTGGGTAACAACGGCTATATCCATCTTATTCATTTTGTCAATGCAAGGGAGATGTTTAATATATGCGAATTTGCCATCGTGCTATTTTATGGCTGATGTGTTTTAATTAATAAGATAATAAGCCACAAACTAAGAACATTTTAAGGTAGCCTGAGGGGAAATCCATAGGTTATTTATTTGTGTTAAACGCGAGTAAAACATATCCTTATTTATTTTGTTAATAAAAGTTCAAAGTTTAATGTTTTATTTTTTTCGAATAATAATAACGAGCCATAAGCATGCATTTCAAGTAAGGGGAAAATCCAAAAACCTTACATTTATTTGTGTTACAACGCGGGTACATCAGTCTTATTCAGTGGCGTAGCAAGTCAGCCCCGGCCCATATGCAAAAAACGTGTACAATGTAAAATGTGTTTTAAACATGGCAAAAAATGCTGCCCTATAGGCTACTGAACGGAAACACAATTTTGGCACATCAGCCCAAAAAACAAACAAACAAACAAATTATAATATAACATAAAAAGGTTCCATATGAAGTATCCTAAAGCTATTTGATACCTTTGTGTCATGAACAGAGCAAAACTGAAGCTCTTTGGTATGTTCATGAGTAAAGATGTCTAATCCTTGAACAAGTATTTCAGAGTCAAATCTTTCTAATGACTCAGTTGTTCCAGTTCAGCAAACAAGTCTGAATGATTCATTTACAAATCCAATCTTGTTTTTGTGTTCATCTCAACGATTCAGTTCACTGGAGGGAAAGATCATACGGGCCATGTTTTCATCCAAGCTGTGAACTTAATTTATGCAAAAAGGCATAATATTGGAAAAACAATTAGCAAACAAAGCAGTGTTGCCATTCAATGCATTCAAGAGAACAAAATATTTCATTAAATGTAATGAATTACTTGCATTTTAGAGTGTGCAGATACATGCTCATACAAACTAGGTTAAAGCAAGGTTACTTTTTTAATGTACATATAGGAATTTATCCAGTAATGTATTTCAATTGTACTTTATGTGAATGCATTTTACCGAACAACAACAACAACAAAAAAATCATCAAGTGAGTGTATGCATTTCGGGGGTTTTATTTGCATCTTGATGCGTCCATTCAGCATTTTTATGCAATATCTCAATATTTGCATAAAAATATTTGGATGGAAACCCAATTACAACTGCTGTGACACAAAACTATTGGTTTTAGAAGACTCATGTTTTAAAGTGCTTCTGGAGTCTTTCTGAAGTTTAAAATCATTCATCATAAATGCGAGGCAAAAAAAGCAATAAATACATTCTTCAAAACATCTCCTTTTAAGTTCCACTGAAGAAAGTGAGTCAAACGGGTTTGGAATGACATGACAGTGAATGAAAGATGGCATTTGACTTTCCATCAGAGTATGTTTAGCCAACACAAAACTGGACGTTATAGAAAAGAGCATTGTCAGTCTCCGTCAATCTTTATAAGAGTCCAGATATGAAAGTGAAAGCGATGCTGATTTACCAAAAAGAAGACAGATTGTTTTGTTAATAAAAGTTCAAAGTTTAATGTTTTATTTTTTTCGAATAATAATAACGAGCCATAAGCATGCATTTCAAGTAAGGGGAAAATCCAAAAACCTTACATTTATTTGTGTTACAACGCGGGTACATCAGTCTTATTCAGTGGCGTAGCAAGTCAGCCCCGGCCCATATGCAAAAAACGTGTACAATGTAAAATGTGTTTTAAACATGGCAAAAAATGCTGCCCTATAGGCTACTGAACGGAAACACAATTTTGGCACATCAGCCCAAAAAACAAACAAACAAACAAATTATAATATAACATAAAAAGGTTCCATATGAAGTATCCTAAAGCTATTTGATACCTTTGTGTCATGAACAGAGCAAAACTGAAGCTCTTTGGTATGTTCATGAGTAAAGATGTCTAATCCTTGAACAAGTATTTCAGAGTCAAATCTTTCTAATGACTCAGTTGTTCCAGTTCAGCAAACAAGTCTGAATGATTCATTTACAAATCCAATCTTGTTTTTGTGTTCATCTCAACGATTCAGTTCACTGGAGGGAAAGATCATACGGGCCATGTTTTCATCCAAGCTGTGAACTTAATTTATGCAAAAAGGCATAATATTGGAAAAACAATTAGCAAACAAAGCAGTGTTGCCATTCAATGCATTCAAGAGAACAAAATATTTCATTAAATGTAATGAATTACTTGCATTTTAGAGTGTGCAGATACATGCTCATACAAACTAGGTTAAAGCAAGGTTACTTTTTTAATGTACATATAGGAATTTATCCAGTAATGTATTTCAATTGTACTTTATGTGAATGCATTTTACCGAACAACAACAACAACAAAAAAATCATCAAGTGAGTGTATGCATTTCGGGGGTTTTATTTGCATCTTGATGCGTCCATTCAGCATTTTTATGCAATATCTCAATATTTGCATAAAAATATTTGGATGGAAACCCAATTACAACTGCTGTGACACAAAACTATTGGTTTTAGAAGACTCATGTTTTAAAGTGCTTCTGGAGTCTTTCTGAAGTTTAAAATCATTCATCATAAATGCGAGGCAAAAAAAGCAATAAATACATTCTTCAAAACATCTCCTTTTAAGTTCCACTGAAGAAAGTGAGTCAAACGGGTTTGGAATGACATGACAGTGAATGAAAGATGGCATTTGACTTTCCATCAGAGTATGTTTAGCCAACACAAAACTGGACGTTATAGAAAAGAGCATTGTCAGTCTCCGTCAATCTTTATAAGAGTCCAGATATGAAAGTGAAAGCGATGCTGATTTACCAAAAAGAAGACAGATTGAAGGCTGCAGAGATGGAAATCCAACAGAAAGGTCGAAACAAGAAGATAAAGAGGAATGACCCATAGGAAAAATTATATTGCTCAGTGGTTGCTTTTCCTAAGCTCAGATGAGACTTAGATGAGATTCTCATATATCTCATTTTAGTACCAACAGCATTTCAGAAGTCTCTCCTAAAATTCCTTAGGAGAAATAGAAGTAGAAACAAATGAGACATGATAAATATTTAAGAAAAAAAAGAGTCAAAACTGAGAATGTGGTGGAAGAAACATAGAATATATCTTTACTGTCTTGCTGCAATCTCTATCAAGACTCCATTATAGGAATATGTTATTGCTCAGTGGTTGCTCTTTCTAACCTCAGGAGACGTAGTGGTGATTCTCATTTTAGTCTCAACAGTGTCTCAGATGTTTCTCATAAAAATCCTTAGGATAAATAAAAGTAGACAACTGAGACATGAGAAAGTTCTAAACGAAAGGAATCCAAAATGTCAATGAGCAACGTGATCTCATGATAATTTGTATGTATTTTACGTAAAATGTGGTTCTATAAAACGTACATTTACTTACGTTTTTACAGGCACTAAAACGTACAAATACTTACGTATTTTCAGCCTCTAAACGTACAAATACTTACGTATTTTCAGCATTTTAACGTACAAAACTGACGTATTGACGACACCTAAAAAATAATCCTTATGAATACTGAAATTGCGGCATTAATTTGATTAGTTTTTAGTTGTCATATGAATTAACTTGTTTTCAATTGCATTATTAAATTGTTTACTTATGAAATTATAACATTTCGTTTTGTTGTGATTTCTGCTGCCAGCTCGTTTCCAAGAATATGCCTACATAATGTTAAACACAACTTCACTTTAAACCTTAAAATAAATAACATTTCTGCAATCGTTTAACCTTTACTTGTCATGTAATGTTTACTTTGATTGTCATGCGCCACAAAAGGCATTTTCTCTGACATGCTGTGACTGACAATAGAACTATAAAATACACCAAAAACGCAACATAATTGCGAAATGAAACAATTGTATTAGTGTGCTGTAATCCAAATCTTCCAAATCCATACGACTGCGAGGAACAGACCCAAATACAAGCCTTTTATTTGGCGATCTGCTTGCTTCTCCATCCCGAGCAGCGAGTCCAGTCAGTGACCGTAAGCAGCAAAGCCCGCGCTGACTGACGCGCTCTTTACAAATTCAAATGTTGCCGCTTCAAACGACAGGTTTTACGGCAGGATAATCGAACGCTCATTGGCTCTCGCCTGCATTCGTCACAGATTGCGAAATGCCCTGTTTCTGGTGAGGTGTGTTTGAATGATGCACGCGTTCCTTCATGAGTTCACGGAGTGGGAAAATTATCTGGATAATATTTTCAGCGATTAACAACATAAATTCTGCTCTGGATCACACAAACCTACTGTTTTCCGCCAGAGAGGACTGCGGGTGCAACGCATCGTCATTTGGATTACTTTTAGTACTGCTT
>NW_015506196.1:84069-96743 GCF_001515645.1 Sinocyclocheilus grahami
ATTTTTGCATGTATGTAAATATAGGTTATGGTTTCCTCTGTTAAATCATTGTGCAATAAAACACTGTCTACATAAAACAACTTCAAATATGACAATGTATGTATTGTTTTTGATTGAAATGGTGTGGATAAATGACATTGAAGCTAACCAGAGCAAAGAAAAATAAAATAAAATAATCTCTTTAACATCTCAAATATTTCTCCTAGACAGAAATTAGGTTACTTTAAAATTGAATGGAAACTTTTGCTTAAGTCTCCTGCTTCTCAAACTTGTCTCCTGAGACAAAAACTCTAACACTGTCACAATGGTCTCTTTTAAAGCTTTAGAAGAGATCTCAACAACAGCATACACTGTGCTCAGACAGTTCTCCTAGTCTGAAGACTCTGGTGGTCTCATATTTGTCTCCTCCAATGTGTCAAACAATATCTCAACAGCATCACACGCTGTGCTCAGATATTGCTCCTTAGCCAGAGACTCTGGATCTCTCACATTTGTCTCCTCAAAAGTTTAGAAGAGATCTCAACAACATCACACACTGTGCTCAGATTTTTCTCCTACACTAAAGACTCGGGAGCTCTCACATTTGTTTCCTCTAAACTTCAGAATTGATCTCAATAAATTTACAAAGTGTGCAAGTCAAATGCCTCAATATGAGCTCAAACATGTCTACCATATTATATGTATTAATAATCAAATTAGTCAATTAATAATCAAGACTGAGTCATAAGCCATTTACAGGTGCATCTCAATAAATTAGAATGTCGTGGAAAAGTTCATTTATTTCAGTAATTCATCTCAAATTGTGAAACTTGTGTATTAAATAAATTCAATGCACACAGACTGAAGTAGTTTAAGTCTTTGGTTCTTTTAATTGTGATGATTTTGGCTCACATTTAACAAAAACCCACCAATTCACTATCTCAACAAATTAGAATATGGTGACATGCCAATCAGCTAATCAACTAAAAAAAACCTGCAACCGTTTCCTGAGCCTTCAAAATGGTCTCTCAGTTTGGTTCACTAGGCTACACAATCATGGGGAAGACTGCTGACAGTTGTCCCGAAGACAATCACTGACGCCCTTCACAAGGAGGGTAAGCCACAAAAATTCATTGCCAAAGAAGCTGGCTGTTCACAGAGTGCTGTATCCAAGCATGTTAACAGAAAGTTGAGTGGAAGGAAAAAGTGTGGAAGAAAAAGATGCACAACCAACTGAGAGAACCGCAGCCTTATGAGAATTGTCAAGCAAAATCGATTCAAGAATTTGAGTGAACTTCACAAGGAATGGACTGAGGCTGGGGTCAAGGCATCAAGAGCCACCACACACAGACGTGTCAAGGAATTTGGCTACAGTTGTCGTATTCCTCTTGTTAAGCCACTCCTGAACCACAGACAGTGTCAGAGGCGTCTTACCTGGGCTAAGGAGAAGAAGAACTGGACTGTTGCCCAGTGGTCCAAAGTCCTCTTTTCAGATGAGAGCAAGTTTTGTATTTCATTTGGAAACCAAGGTCCTAGAGTCTGGAGGAAGGGTGGAGAAGCTCATAGCCCAAGTTGCTTGAAGTCCAGTGTTAAGTTTCCACAGTCTGTGATGATTTGGGGTGCAATGTCATCTGCTGGTGTTGGTCCATTGTGTTTTTTGAAAACCAGTGTCACTGCACCTGTTTACCAAGAAATTTTGGAGCACTTCATGCTTCCTTCTGCTGACCAGCTTTTTGAAGATGCTGATTTCATTTTCCAGCAGGATTTGGCACCTGCCCACACTGCCAAAAGCACCAAAAGTTGGTTGAATGACCATGGTGTTGGTGTGCTTGACTGGCCAGCAAACTCACCAGACCTGAACCCTATAGAGAATCTATGGGGTATTGTCAAGAGGAAAATGAGAAACGAGAGACCAAAAAATGCAGATGAGCTGAATGCCACTGTCAAAGAAACCTGGGCTTCCATACCACCTCAGCAGTGCCACAAACTGATCACCTCCATGCCACGCCGAATTGAGGCAGTAATTAAAGCAAAAGGAGCCCCTACCAAGTATTGAGTACATGTACAGTAAATGAACATACTTTCCAGAAGGCCAACAATTCACTAAAAAGTTTTTAAAAGGTTTTTTTATTGGTCTTATGAAGTATTCTAATTTGTTGAGATAGTGAATTGGTGGGTTTTTGTTAAATGTGAGCCAAAATCATCACAATTAAAAGAACCAAAGACTTAAACTACTTCAGTCTGTGTGCATTGAATTTATTTAATACACGAGTTTCACGATTTGAGATGAATTACTGAAATAAATGAACTTTTCCACGACATTCTAATTTATTGAGATGCACCTGTATGTGCCTTTCAGCAAAGAAAGCCCCAGGGTTACATTTTCTGTAAATCAGTTTTGATTAAGGCACATTACGATTTTCAACAACAAATTATGTGCCTAAGTACATAAACATTGTCTTATAAAAAGTAACATTATCCTTATTTCTGCATAATTTCTCTCTCAATATAGCCTTTAACTCCTTTCAGGTACTTCACTTGATGCACACTTTGTAAAGTTGTTGGGATCTCTTCTAAAGCTTGAAAGGAGACAAATATGAGACCCCCAGATTATTTAGCTAAAGAGAAAAATCTAAGCACAGTGTGTGATGTTGTTGAGATCTCTAATGTAAACATTTTAGGAGACAAATGTGAGAGATCCAGAGTCTCTAGCTAAGGAGAAATATCTGAGCACAGTGTGTGATTTTGTTGAGATCTCCTCTAAAGCTTTAAAGGAGACAAATATGAGACCATCAGAGTCTTTAGCTAAAGATAAATATTTTAGCACAGTGTGTGATGTTGTTGAGATCTCTTTTAAAGCTTTAAAGGAGACAAATGTGAGACCATCAGAGTCTTTAGCTAAAGAGAAATATTTTAGCATAGTGTATGATGTTGTTGAGATCTCTTCTAAAGCTTTAAAGGAGACCTGTTAAGAGTTTTTGTCTCAGGAGACAAGTTTGAGAAGCAGGAGACTCAAGCAAAAATCTCAATCCGATCTTAAAGTAAACTCATTTCTGTCTAGGAGAAATATTTGAGATGCTAAAGAGATCCCACTTTTGATTTTTCTTTCCTATGGGGAAAGCTCAATAATGATGAGAAGACACCAATCAGAGCACAGGAAATGACAGATATAAAGACAGACAGAATGACAGAGGGTAAGAGAGCTTGAGCCCATCATCTTACCCTGTGTAGGGCTGATTGATGGCTAACAGAGGGAAGGTGACAGACATTTCATGTAGGTGATTTATGTCATCCATGGAGACACCATTGCTTGCACTTTTTCACCCTGTCATTGTACCCTGGCGCTGACACACGCGTGACATCCACGACCAGTAATCTGTTAGTAGTCTCAAAGATCTGAGATTGTGTGCTCACACACATAAACAAACAGAGTTCCTCCCCTACAGAAACACACACACACACAGCAGCTCATGCAATCTCAGACACACACACACACACGTTCAGAGACATACTGTAAGTCAAATGGTTTGTTTTCAGATTTTAGCTCTGAGGATCTGTTGAGCACAGCCTTTGTGAAAACCTGTCACGGACTAACCATAAAAATCTGCCTCGCTTATGTCTCCCTTTCTAAGCCATTGCCATGGCAACAGCACAGGTGATGGGTCTTGTGACAGTGACTGACAGCTCGTAGAGGCCACTTTGTTTGAAGCGCATTAACCAATCAGACAAGTGAAATGCCGGCTTGTCTGCATTCGCTGTATACGGCCACTCATTATGTCAGCTATCAATCAGATGACAATATTTCAGTTGCTGAGGCCTGGAAAGACATCCATCAACGCAACAAAACAAAGGAGATGAGCAAACACCAGTGATCACAAAAGAATGCTGATGCTGGGCTCCTAATAATTTTCACCCAAATTTGCAGTAAGCACAACTACGAGGATTGACTGTATTGCCGCTTATTAACATGTCCCGTGGCTCTAGGAACAGCAAAGAAAGCCCAGGCCAGTGCATAATAAACATCACTCAATCCATCTTACTTTTTGTCCTTGAACATGTTGGTGCCAGTAAACAGATCTGGTAATGATGTACTGGGCAAATGCTATGGCGTGAGTGACAAGGCTCATTTTCAGGCGAACTGAGGGAGCCCAGCGCCTTGAAGCGAAGGGCTTGGGCAAATTAGTCTGCCCAAATGGAACAAACAGCAGTGACAGACATTGCAATTTACTCAATTACAGGCCTGACACATATAGGCTATCCTGTTCGCAGAAATGATGTAGGATATAGAAATTGAGTCTTTTTTGTTTGAGGAAAGGAGGGCTTTTCAGAAAGCCTTAAGTTTCAGAGAGGATCTGAGGTGAAAGGAAGGGGAATATACACACAGGGTCTGTGGGGAAGTTAAAACACAAAATTAATGGGATGAGCGAAGCAAGCTACACTATCACTTAAAAATTTGGGGTCGATACATTTTTGTAATATTTTTGAAAGTCTTGTGCTCAACAAGGCTGTTTTTTAATCAAAAATACAGCTACAACAGTAATATTGTGAAATATTATTACATTTTAAAATAACCATTTCCTTATTATTTTAAAATGTAATTTACTTGAGATGAAAAAGCTGATTTTTCAGAAGCCATTACTCCAGTCTTCAGTGTCACATGATCATTCAGAAATCATTCTAATGTGCTTATTTGCTGCTCAGGAAAACAGTTGAAAACAGTTGTGCTGTTTAATATTTTTGTGGAAACCATTATACAATTTTAGCAACCATTTATTTGAAATAGAAATATTTTGTAAAGTTATAAATGTTTCTATTGTCACTTCTGATCAATTTAATGCATCCTTGCTGACTAAAAGCATTTCTTTCTTTCTTTCTTTCTTTCTAAAATAAATAAATAAATAAAAAATAGGCAATGTAGGTGTTCAGGCAGGTAGAGAGGGGGAACAATCATATTAAATCTGCTTTTCAGAAGCCTGATATAAATACATCAAATTGTTCTTACTGCCATCATGAAAACAATCAATAGTGAAATATTTGCTTTGATTTTGCATCAACAATTTTTATTTTTGTCTACTAAAAACAGATAACAATTTAAGTTAAACAATAGTAATGGATATGGCAAAATGTTGTCTAAATATAAAGAATATTTCCACATATAAAAAGCAGTCTGAATATTCTGAAAATCATAATTTTTATGCAGTGTGAATAAAGTCTCACAGCTCCGACATAGCGGTAAAGTAGCTAATTCATATAATGAGTCAGTGTCATGAAGAGCAAGTCTAATTACATTACAGCTATTAGCCATCCACATTTAAGTATTTCCTGAATCGGTTATACAGAAATGCCTGGACTAAATGTTATTCCTGCTTGGACAGCAGATAAGTTGCTGATGTTTGTACCTGTGCAGACAATAATTAGAGGGCATTTCATTATAATGCTCAAGTGTGTTTTTCAGCCCTGTTTGAACCTTCCCAAGTGCAGAAGTCCTCAACTATTATTTACATGCTCACCTAATAAAAACTGAAATAACCCAAGATGGCAAAAAGGGGTGATATAAAAGTCTTCCACCTACAACGCTGAGAGGAAATCAGCTTTTGTGCTGCATTTTTAGGAATGCAGCACGCATCATATGAGGCTACATTTCTCAAAATGACAACTGAAGGCACATTGTAGCTGTTTTCAAAAGCAGTTTAGTAGCTTCTTTGCTCAACATGAAGCAGCATTTGAAACAAATTTTGTTTTCATAATGTGATGCATTTCTGAGTGAAACAGGATATTCTGTGAGGGAAAAAAAGTAAGTGGTTTGAGGGGAAGGGTTAAAAATAAAAGGAGCGGGTGATGTCAGCCAAGAAGAATAGTCACTGCAGAGGCGGTACAAGTTATTACATTTTGTTTAAAAAGTTTTTTTTTTTTCCCTTTGGAATAACATGCATGAATGGATGCAGCATGTGCAATAACACAATGTGTATTAAGAAAATAAATAGGGTAATTTCTGATTTCAAATTTGACTTTAATGTTTAAAGTAGACTCCTAAGCCATTCACATCTCAAACTCATGCTCTTGGGGATAACATGGAGCAACAGATGCACACACCAGAATACAAATGTATAAAGTAATTAAAAAAGGCCTTTTAGGGGACTGGAAACAAAACATCTGCCTGTCTCTCCCATTCATTTTTGGACCCTTTGACCGAGGCCTTTCCACCCACCCTCCACCCCCCTTCCATTCTTGGTTTCTCCAGCTTCAGCTGAATGCACGGCTGATTGAATCTGCCTCTCTGATTCAGTGAGCTCTCTGCCAGAAAATCAGTCAATTAAAATGGCCAAGGGCCATAGCTCCGCCAACAAGATGGAAAAACAACAATAACAGTCTGCAGTCAGCACAACAGAAATATCAACGAAATGAGAGGCAAATTAATACAGCAACTGAGGTAAGACCTCATCGTCAAGGTCTACACAAGGGGAGGTGAAGAAAAGGAAAGGGAAGACCACATAATCAGGAAGATAACATTGTAGCTTTTGTTGCTTATGACTAGAACAGCATCATCAGGCCAGTTGCAAAGACTGCTCATTCTCAAAGCAATCAGACAATGACTGTCTAAAATCATGATGGCATATAATTGTTCTAATAAATAATGCTGAAAAATTAACAGAAATTTTACTTGATAATTGCAGTTTTTTAAGGTTACAAGCATTAACTTTCGGGAACTAAAAAAGTTGATGCTTGTAACTTTAAAAACTAATTTTATCCTTCTATATCATCTTTAATAATCATCATCTTTTAATCCATCTTTTTTGATAATGAAAATGATGTGTTTAAATACTTTTTCTTGTGAAAATAATTTCATGCCTTAAAATGGCTTGAATATACAGTAACTATCACGACACTCTTACCTAATCCAGTTTACACAGTAACATAAATATGCAAATTAGTCCCCGTCTCCACCCAATCACACACCCTCAGACTACCTGCTTGACTTTCACTCAGTTACCTGAAGAAGTAAACACTACACAATGGCAAGTGGAAATACTTGATTAATTCAACCATATATGTTTGAACCATAAACTGATTCCGAAGAAAAAGAGGAAGTGAATTATACAGGGTTGTCTTTAAATCGATGCATGGTGATGCATTTTATGTATCACTTTCTACAACGTCAGACACATAACAGTAATTGATAGATAGATAGATAGATAGATAGATAGATAGATAGATAGATAGATAGATAGATAGATAGATAGATAGATAGATAGATAGATAGATAGATAGATAGATAGATAGATAGATAGATAGCTTATGATGTGTTGCTAATATTACACAAACTATGTTTCCGTTGTCATCTCAGAAAGCTACTATCTAAAAACCAACATCCTTGGGTAGAAAGCTTTACCAATGATATGAAAATCCCACAATGCAAGCTGAGGGGATTGGTTAAATTTTTATGATGGTAGGAATCGGCTGGTTTTAAACAGCATTTTTGAGACTTTAACTTTGGTACACTGCAGTTTTAAGGATAAAATGCTCGTGAATTTGCACGATTTGCCTTTAAGCATATTAAAGACACCAGATAGACATGTAAACAATGTTATAAACTCAATATAAACTTTCACCACAGGGGTAAATGAAAGCTAAACAGTTGTGTTGGATGCCTTTTTCCCTTTCAAGGGAACTCACACTGCGTCCTCTAGAGCAGTGTTTCCCAACCTTTTTTTAGTCGTGGCACCCTTTGGAAATTTTAACAACTTTGTGGCACCATACAAAATTAATTTTGTCACAATATTTGAATTTCTAACTTCGATATGATACTTTGAAAAGTATCGACATTCGGTACAGCAGGGAAGAACTGCAGAATGTGTCATTATTTATTTATATATATATATATATATATATATATATATATATATATATATATATATATAAGTTTTTCTTTTTTAATAAATCTGCAAAAATGTCAACAATTCTGTGTTTTTCTGTCAATATGGGGTGCTGTGTGTACATTAATGAGGAAAAAAAATTAACTTAAATGATTTTAGCAAATGGCTGCAATATAACAAAGAGTGAAAAATGTAAGGGGGTCTGAATACTTTCCGTACCCACTGTATATGTGTGTGTCAGATATTTTTAATATTATTCATTTTTTTGTCCATGGAGGCAATCAGTAGGCTAATTTCTAATGAGGAGACCAATTTATATGACATATTTTAATGTAGTTGTTTACATTGTTTACTTACCATTATAACTTAAACTATCTCACAAATTTTTGCTCACTCTGTTTATTTTTGATTTTACAGTTGGGTAATTTTGTTGCAGTAGCATGAGATAGCTTGATTTCAAACTTTGAATTGAATAAAAAAATGACAAGTAAACAGTCATTTCACACAAATAAAGAAATTAATAATGATAGCACAAATAAAAAATAATGACAGGCCTACAAATGAAATAAATTGCTTTTTAGTTTTTCAGGTCTAACAGTAGGGCTATTAAGAGATTTCATTTTTTTTTACCAATTATCCAAATAATGTTTAGTCCTAGAAAGCTATTATTATCAGAACACGCGAGCATAACATAGCGGTTAGCAGATCAATGAATGAGAGGGTAGCATTACCAGAGTTGCCACACATCATGTTACATACAGCACAGTAGGGCTATTGCAGACCGAAACAATACTGTACTACATCGATGTTTAATGTCGGCTTGTTTTTCGAGTGGACTTTGCTGTTCCAATGAGCATGAACGGTATACGAGTGGAGCGACTGAGCGGAGCGCACACACATAGAGCGGGATAATACGCAGAGTGTCACACCACGTGAAAGTGTGAAACATTTTCAGTGAACTAATTTTCGGCAGCCGGAATTTCGGTGCATTACTAATTATTGGCGACATCAGAAATTTATTATATAGAAATTAATTATATAATAGATGCTTTTTTTGAACATTTTAGCAATTTAAAAATATTAAAAAATTATATTTTTACATGGCACCCCGGTTGGGAAACACTGCTCTAGAGGTTGATATGGGGGAACGTCATCAGCGTGACCAGTGTCTGAAACACATGTCTAAAGATGACAATAACATTTGCCGGCAACAGCTTATGACATCACTACTGGTGCGACCATAGTATAAAATGGCACCGGAGGAGCAAGTCCTCGCTCTGTCAGGAAGTGGTGCCAAGTTGCTAGGCTCTCTGTGAGCCTCCTTGGCTAGCTGCCTTTACATGGTTGGTTGTATTGTTAGGCTTCCACTCGCTATATATTTTTTCTAGTGAGGCCTCCACACCTTAGAGCTCTGCCTGGATAGCAGTTTCAAGTTGTTTAGTCTCTCTGTGAGCTTCCTTGGGAAAGCTTCATTGGGAAAGAGTTTAGAGAGTACTCCACTCCCTTGGGCTCCATGGTGCAGTTATGTCAGGTTGATTAGGCTCTTGTTAGCCTCCCTGATGAGCTGCTGTAAAGGTTGAGTGTGGCAGTACTCACCTCAATTAAAGAGTTGTTATACTGAGTACGCCTCTCCCAAAGGTGAGCATGATAGTACTCCCCTCATTCTAGAGTGTCGTTATGTTGAGAACTTGCTCCCCAGAGCTCTGTTCTGCAGAAGGTCAAGTGTGTTAGTACTCCTCTCATTTGAAGAGTCGTTATGCTGAGTATCCCGCTCCCTATAGCTCAGTTTGGTGGTATTACTAGGTTGTTAGGCTCTCGGTGGGCCTCCCTAATAAGCCACCCTTAAGGTCGAGCCTGACAGTACTTCCCTCCTTGGAGGTTTGTTATCCAAAGTATGCCGTTCCCTAAGGTGGTGAGAATGAGGGCCATTATAGTGATTATTTGAGATTACTTTCTGCAGTTAGGTTGATAATTGTATTACTCCTCTCATTTGTTATACTTTGCTATACTGTGTGAGTCGTTATACTGCGTACTCCACTCCCTGGAGCTCTTTGCTGCAACTGGTTGGAGTTGTCAGGCTCTATGTGAGCCTCCTTTATAAGCTGCCCTTTAGGTTGAGCTTCGCAGTGCTCCTCTCACTCTAAAGAGCAGGGGTGAGAAACTCAATTCCAGGAGGGCCGGATCCCAGCAGAGTTTAGATTCAACCCTAATTAAACACACTTGATCCAACTAATCAAGTCCTTCAGGCTTATTTGAAAACTACATGGTATGTGTGTTGGAGCAGGGTTGGAACAAAACTGAGGAATTGAGTTTGACACCCCTGCTCTAGAGGGCAGTTATGCCGAGTACTCTGCTTTTCCCTGAGAGGGAATGAGACACTGCGTCCCCTCGACATGCCTCTGGGATGCCTGCTTTGTGTTCTTCGGATAAAGAAGTGGATGGTGTGATCCTCCGGTGCCCTTTTATACTATGGTCACATCGATAGTGACATCATAGGGTGTTGCCACCCAATTTTATTGTTGTGTTTAGACATGTGCTTCGGACACCGGGTCATGCTGATAGTGTTCCCCATAGCAATCTCTAGAGGACGCAGTGTCTACTTCCCTGTTAGGGAACCATGGTTACATGCGTAACTAAAAAATGATTTGTTTATTTTAAACAAATAAAGATAAAATCGAGTTTAATGACCACTTCATTCTGTTTCTTTTGTGAAACAGAAAGGTTCTTCAGATGTTAAAGGTTCTTTATGGAACCATTTAGACAAAAAGGTTATTCTATGGCATCGTGAAGCACCTTAATTTTTAAGAGTGTAGGTTTGATATTAAGGTTTTATCATGATAGACACCGATTTAACTGTGGTGACACACAACATGCCTTTATGTTAAAATTAAATAAAACCACTTCTCAAAGAACAAGAACATGGTCTTCTTTTTGATGAAATACCAATGTTATATAGGCTAATTATGCATTCTTTATAGTAACTTGTTTACCATATTCTTCATTCTTTTAAGCAGACATATTTATTTCTATAAATAAAGTTAGTTTAATCTTTAGGGCTACTAAAGTTTTTCAGTCAAGAGCAGTTTGTGATTTTCTGTCTTTCTTTTGTTGCTTGATTAACATCAATGACTCGGACAATAGCAACTAAATTAGGCTGCTATCCCTTTAAAACTGAATGCACAGTTGCAATGGATGCAATGTACTGATACACGTCCTCCCTACTGTTTACGTTCACTTAAGACGTAATCAACAGTGTTTACGTGAATACCCGTCAAAACAGACAATTCAACATAATTTTGTGAGTAATTCTCCATTCATGTGACGCGAAAGAGTACTCGCGCACTGTGAGACACGCTTTCTGTGTGTGTATGCTTCAGTGTCTGCGCTCAGAAAACTGGACTGAATAGAGTTCTCTCTTGCGTCGTCAGATTTATCTATATGTCTGCTCTTCTCTTACTCCCACATATTGACATTTTTTGACATTTTATGCGACGTGCAGCAAGTGTATGTTAGCTTATGTCCTACCTCCGAACCACGCAGCAGATTCATTCTGAATGAATCTCTTCCAAAATAGTCCCTCCCTAACATTTTAGTCTCGTTTTTATTCATTGACGAAAATGTCAATAGATTTGCGTCATAGTTTTTGTAATTTAAAAAGAGTTTTAGTTCGTTATGGTCTCGTTGTCGATGGTGAAAAAATGCTGTTGACGAAAATTATGACAAAAATTATTCGTCAACGAAATTAACACTGGTTCACAGCACTGTCAGGAAGTGTGAGCACTCAGACCTAATCAAAAACTACTGAGCAGCTTCTTTGATGCACTGTAGCCACTTCAAGGGTCTCTAATTGTTCAGACTAGCTGAACTAATGCAGTTTCTATTCTGGTGTATTTCCAGCCGTTTAATGCACTTCCAAATGAAGGAAGGAAGGAAGGAAAGAAGGAAAGAAGGAAGGAAGGAAGGAAGGAAGGAAGGAATGAATGAATGAATGAATGACAGCTGAAAGTGTTTTGCCACCACCTTCTTATATGTATTATATACACTTATTCTTAAATGCACTCCATTTAATTCTTGTCATACAAACACACACAGCATCGGTACACGTTGTGTATCAGATATGAACATGCAGTTAGTGTGGATAAGAAACCACTGCAACACATTGGAAATACCCAAAGGAGGGATTTTGGGAAAAATTACATTAATTAAAATGTTAACTGGTAGCCTTATAACAAAATCTTAGCTCTTTGAAATGTCTGCTGCTTACGGCCAAAACAACAACAACAACAACAACGGGTCTCCATTAGCATGTTCCTCACAGGGTCATGATGTGATGAGGCAGCTTATGTCCTACCTCCGAACCACGCAGCAGATTCATTCTGAATGAATCTCTTCCAAAATAGTCCCTCCCTAACATTTTAGTCTCGTTTTTATTCATTGACGAAAATGTCAATAGATTTGCGTCATAGTTTTTGTAATTTAAAAAGAGTTTTAGTTCGTTATGGTCTCGTTGTCTATGGTGAAAAAATGCTGTTGACGAAAATTATGACAAAAATTATTCGTCAACGAAATTAACACTGGTTCACAGCACTGTCAGGAAGTGTGAGCACTCAGACCTAATCAAAAATTACTGAGCAGCTTCTTTGATGCACTGTAGCCACTTCAAGGGTCTCTAATTGTTCAGACTAGCTGAACTAATGCAGTTTCTATTCTGGTGTATTTCCAGCCGTTTAATGCACTTCCAAATGAAGGAAGGAAGGAAGGAAGGAAAGAAGGAAGGAAGGAAGGAAGGAAGGAAGGAAGGAAGGAGGGCAGGAGGGAAGG
>NW_015506196.1:96926-100764 GCF_001515645.1 Sinocyclocheilus grahami
AAGGAAGGAAGGAATGAATGACAGCTGAAAGTGTTTTGCCACCACCTTCTTATATGTATTATATACACTTATTCTTAAATGCACTCCATTTAATTCTTGTCATACAAACACACACAGCATCGGTACACGTTGTGTATCAGATATGAACATGCAGTTAGTGTGGATAAGAAACCACTGCAACACATTGGAAATACCCAAAGGAGGGATTTTGGGAAAAATTACATTAATTAAAATGTTAACTGGTAGCCTTATAACAAAATCTTAGCTCTTTGAAATGTCTGCTGCTTACGGCCAAAACAACAACAACAACAACAACGGGTCTCCATTAGCATGTTCCTCACAGGGTCATGATGTGATGAGGCTGAGGGGTGGAGACAGAGATAAGAAACTCACACAGGCTGCGAGAACTCTGGAGGCTCGTCGTTGACATTGGCCATACGAAGACGCACAGTGGCCGTGCCGGTGCGGGACAGCTCACCCTTATCCACCGCCATCACTACGAATTCATACAGGTGGTTGGGCCTCTCGTAATCCAGAGGGCCTGCCGGGAATATGGTGCCATGGGCTGAAATTATGAAATCTGGACTAAGCGTGTAGTATGTGATCTCTGCATTCTGCTCCGAATCACAATCACTGGCTGATACTGCAAAAGAGAGAGAAATACATGAGGTGGGTATCAATACAAAGAAATGCAGCATCAGCTAATAGGATCAATCTGTATTTGAGTTTCCCTGTGTAAATAGCTTGGGCATATACGCTTGTTAAATGAACGACTAGAATGGTTATACATGACTGCCGATCAAAAGATCCCACGCTGTGAGTCTTATTGCATCTGACAACTACAGTAAAATGCAATGGCATTCAATAATGTGTGAGTCTGTTTCAAATGAACTTCAGATACACAGTAGCTGCTTTGCACATCAACTCAACTAGTGTCGACATAAAGGGGTAAATATTTCTCGAGCTGAGGTCCAGTTTCCCTGAATGTGCACTTTAGAAAACCAACGATTTCTGCTGAATTGTATATTACGCATTTTAGCACGATTTTATAAACAACATGACCAGAATGGATCAAGTGCATGCGCAGATTACAAATTATATTAAAGACAACAGCATAGACAGACAGACAGATAGACAGATAGATAGATAGATAGATAGATAGATAGATAGATAGATAGATAGATAGATAGATAGATAGATATATAGATAGATAGATAGATAGATAGTGAACAAAACAAAATGCTGGTCATGAATTAGAAGTACAACCCGAGGATTTGTAAAGAACAATGTCAGAGGATTTCGATATAAGCCAAGAGGAGACTGCTTTTCCTTTGCTAAAGTAAGGACACTTTCTTCTTCTTCGTGTTTTTATAATGGCGGGTGGCAACTAACATTTAAGGTGCATATCCGCCACCTACTGTGCTGGAGTGTGGACCAGAAATGTATACTTATCAGTAAAGAAACTTTGCTTCCTTTGCTCCTATAAACTTTTGCAGAGATTATTTTACTATAGGGAGATGAGAGGGTCTGTATTACTTACTATTTGAGAAAGCTTAACGGCTAACTTGGATCACATGCCGCTTAATAACCAATCACATTACAACCTCGACGTCATTGAATTTGTGCGACACTCACCCGTTTACAGATCCCATAGGAATGAATGAGAAATGCCGTAAGCTGAATCCCACCTGTTGCAAAAAGTCAGTGACTTCTCTTATAAAACTGCATTTATTTTGTGGTAAACTCTAAAAGTAGTTAAATCCAAAAGTATTATTTAGTGTAAAACATGTTGAAGATTAGCAGATAGGCTGTCAATTCATTAAATGATAAGCCGTTTCCTCAAAAAAAAAAAAGCTGTTTTTTCAGAATAGTTGTCACGAATTCGGTTCATGGACTTCCGTTTATTCACCACCAGATGTCACACTTTCCATTACATTGACTCTCGCACTACACAAACTGTTGCATAGCACCCCAGACTACATTTCCCATCATTCTTTGCACAATTTGCACACTGCCCTGATTGCACTCATTGCACACAGCTGTTTCTAATTACCTCATTCACTATATAACACCCACTCTAACCACCTTTCTCTGCTGAGTATTATTTAGCCTGTACCCCTTTCCGAGTCTCCGTGTTTTCCTTGTTTTGCGGTTTTTGATCTCTGCCTGTTTTTCTCCCTCTCGTCTCGCCCCTGTGATTCTGTCTGCCGATCGGTGACCTACGCTAGCCCTAGGACTATTCTTGTGTTTTGCCCGCCATATACCTGTTTGCCATTGTTTGACCCTGCCTGTTTACCACGTCTCTCTATTAAAAGCTTGCAGATGGATCCACACGTCTCACGTCTCGTCAGCCCCGTTACAATAGTGAAGCCTCTCCTCCATTGACATCCATTAAAAAAGGGCCCCTAGTCTCCTTTCCCACGTACTGCCAGACCGGAAGCGTTAGCTTTAGCCGTTACGCTTTTTCAGCTAATGGTTGCAGGCTTGCCTTCTAGTGGCTTTGACTTGTGCCTTGTCCAAATACCCGCACTTGCAGTCTTGGCCACTTGAGAGTGCGTGCACGCGACAGGAAATAAGTGCGCAAGACTGTCCCAGGTCTTAAAAACGCTGAAGCGGAGTGCCCTGAACACACTAAATCCACACTATCTCAAATACCGCTCTGGAGCTTAGTGTATCCCATCATGCATCATCTTCTGGAAATAAATCGTGAGACTTTTTGCCAAGATCGCGAGAGGTCACGGAAACCTTTCCAATGTAAGTTAAATATTACTAATAATTAGATATTATATATAATTTGGTAGTAAAACAAAGTGCTACACATTTTATTGGTGCAAAGGTGAGTATTTATTTTGTACATAATTTGCAACTGCTTTTTATCACTTCATTAGAAATTAAAGTGTCATATTTTATAGGGACTACTGAACATTAAAATGAATAGTATTGAAAATAAAAAAATTATATGGGACTATATGATCCTGTCCTGCATCAGAAAGCTGGTGGATTTTATTAGTTTTGACTGTGCAAAGTTCTGTATTATGTTCTACATGTACTTCACGAAAGACATGCTGTAGATCTGTCTGACGTTACAGTGCAACATGTAAGCACATTATTTTTATTTTTGTTATCAAATTATTGTACAGTATCAACAAATGAAACAGTTTTGACTGTCCTGGTGTGTACATGAATGAGTGTGAAATACCTGCTAATTACGTTGCTTCCGATCACTTATACTGGGCAATTTTTCCTTTTAAATTGGCTTATTCTGACTGTTGACACTGAAAATGATGCATGTGTTTTTCAGATGGTATCGGTTAATATCTTGATTGCCATTTTGACATAGGCTGGTGTCTACCTGGATATTTATATTTGGTAATTCTCTTTAATGTATTTGCCCTGATTTGATCTGTTTTGTCATCTTTGTTTTGACCTTGATTGACACGGCAATACAATTCTATCACATTATTTGTTAATGTTTTGGGCAGTTTTTTTTGTTGGATTGAGCGGGCTTTGATGAGCTTTTGGACTGGAAATCATCCACTTGATCTGAAAACACTGCCCTTCAGTCAGGGGCGTAGCCATCATTTCAGAAATGAGGGGGACAGAAATTATATATATATATATTTAAAAAAAAAAGTGTATATATATATAAAACATTACAATATAACATTTCTGTAATCTATATAACCTACCAGTCAACAGTTTTTGAACAGTAAGATTTTTAATGTTTTATAAAGAAGTCTCTTCTGCTCACCAAGCCTGCATTTATTTGATCCAAAGTACAGCAAAAGCAGTAACGTTGTGAAATATTTTTACTATTTAAAATAACTGCTTTCTATTT
>NW_015506196.1:100801-104094 GCF_001515645.1 Sinocyclocheilus grahami
TTTTTGAGCAGCAAATCAGAATGATTTCTGAAGGATAGTGTGACTGGAGTAATGATGCATAAATTACATTTTAAAATATATTCAAATAGAAAACGGTTATTTGAAATAGCCTAGTACAATTTTGTGAGAAAAAATTACTGTTTTGCTGTACTTTGGATCAAATAAATACAGGCTTGGTGAACAGAAGAGACTTCTTTAAAAAAAACTTTTGACTGGTAGTGTATATTCAACTTTAATTTTTTTTTCATAATATCACATAAGGCAGAATAGTTTCAATACTGTAATAAATGCTATGTCAGTTAGCACTGCATTGTTCATATACTTTATTTATTACCTGGAGATGACTTGACAAACACAAATAAACCATATTGTCGCAATCATATGCTTAAAGTCTTCATGTTTCCAAACGTTTCTGTTTTTCTGTGAAAACAACTGTTTTCATACAGCGATAGCTGGACGCTTTTGTCCATATTAGGAATTTCCTCATACGACTTTCTGCGCGAGAGCGCTTCCGGCTTTGAGTATGAATGAAACATACACTGCACAGAATGTTTAGCGCTCTGTGATGTTCACATCGCCTTATTCTGGGTCCGAATGAAACATCAGATCATGCACAGACTATCCTGTCTCTTTGAATTTAAATCTATATTTATTCACAACGGCTCTTGAAAACCTCTATGCGAACACACTTGCCCGAAAAAGTGCGGGGGACGAATTTACGTGATATTAAAAGTGGGGGGACACGTCCCCCGTGTAATTTACGCCCCTGCTTTCAGTTCTCTTGCAGTTTCTTGAATCCAGTTTTTGTAATACTAGGAGTATGACTAACTTTGCAGTGATTCCAACTGCACAACATCAAGTTTATATTTGTGGGAGGTCTTGAATCCCCCTTCCACTGAACGAAATTCCATTTACTACAACTAACATTAAAGAATAAGATAAAGACAGTAAATTAAATGGGATAATTCCATATTGATACATCCACACTGAGTCCTACAATCTTCTGCTATATATAGTTGAAGTGGACCTTTAAATCCAGCAAACCATAGCCATTACGAAAACAATAGTTTCCCCAGATGTTTACATCATAAATTGTCCATCTCATTCATTATGAATGTTTGATAAGTAGCCACATCTTGCATAGTATTCTTGAAAAGTAGCCTTTATTCTGTTCTTCCAGGTTTAACTGGAGAGAGCAAGATATTTTTGTTGTTGGTGGAGATAATTGTTATGAAGCTCACACAGACGGGTGTGCAGATGCTGGTTGGCATGCACCTGCTAATCAGCACATCTGCTGTACACCTCCCTGCATCACCTTTCCCATTCTGTCAGTAGTCTCTGTGTTAAGCTCTCAAATTGCTTGCCAAGACCTGTTATTCTCCAGGCCAACAGTGTTTTTTCTTTTCTTTTCTTTTTCCATGGTAACTTTCCAGTGTTTGTTTGTTTTGTTCTCTTTTGTTTGGCATTGTGTCTGCATATGCAGTTGGTCTGTCCTCTGCAGTTGTTGTTTTGTCCATCACTTCATTTCGGTGGTGCTTTGATAGCAGCTGTGGTTGTCTAAAATTTAATGAGAATATGAAAGCTCTTCTTATCATGGCTGAGGGCATGTGTTTTCCATTCTGTGTGTTACAAGTGCACACTCAGGAGTTAGTACATAGACTCCAGATTCAGTGCACATCAGGGGAGAAGTGCTACAAAGGTGGTGTTAAATAGAATGACAGAGGAAGAAGAGAGCATCTTCTCACCTTGTTGTTCCGGTGTGTGTGAGGAACTGACTTTCTAGGGCCATAATAGTCTCATGCCACAGCCACAGGTTGACTATACAGCTTGTTTATGAAGTGTGTCTGATGCATACTGCATGCAAAACTGGAAAGCACTTTTTGCAAGGCTCTAATCTGATTGGTTGATTTCACATAACTTATGGAAATAAAAGTGCAGACAGGAAAAAATGCACATCTTGATGATAATTACACAATTTAAATTAAAACAATGTTGACAAAAAAATTACAAGTAAAAAAAATAATAAAATAAATAGGTAAATTACTAATACTAATAAGATACTAGAAAAGGTAGTATAGTATCCTCACAATTATATTCCTTCTTACAGAAAAATGGTATCTGTGATCATTTCCAGTCAGGATTTAGACAGGATTTTGTCATAGTACTGAGACTGCTCTCATTAGAGTTACAAATGACCTGCTCTTATCATCTGATCGTGGTTGTATCTCTTTATTAGTGCTACTGGATCTTAGCACTGCATTCAACACTATTGACCATGACATTCTTTTGCAAAGACTATAAAACTTTGTTGCCATTTATTGGAAGTGCATTAGCATGGTTCAAATTGTACTTATCTGACCACCATCAATTTGTAGCAATGAATGAAGAGGTATCATATCGATCACAAGTGCAGTATGGAGTACCTCAAGGCTCAGTACTAGGGCCGTTACTTTTCACGCTTTACATGTTACCCTTGAGAGATATCATTTTAATCACATAGTAATTTCTTACAGCTAAATTCTGAAAAAAACAGAGGCGTTAATTATAGGACCTAAAAACTCTGCATGTAATAACCTAGAACACTGTCTAACACTTGATGGCTGCTCTGTCAATTCTTCGTCATCAGTTAGGAACCTAGGTGTGCTATTTGATAGCAATCTTTCCTTTGAAAGCCACGTTTCTAGTATTTGTAAAACAAATTTTTTCCATCTCAAAAATATATCTAAATTACGACCTATGCTCTCAATGTCAAATGCAGAAATGTTAATTCATGCGTTCATGACCTCAAGGTTAGGTTATTGTAATGATTTATTGGGTGGTTGTTCTGCATGCTTAATAAACAAACTCCAGCTGGTCCAAAATGCAGCAGCTAGAGTTCTTACTAAAACCAGGAAGTATGACCATATTAGCCCGGTTCTGTCAACACTGCACTGGCTCTCTATTAATCATTGTATAGATTTTAAAATCTTGCTTATTACTTATAAAGCCCTGAATGGTTTAGCACCTCAGTATTTGAATGAGCTCTTATTGAATTATAGTCCTCCACGTCCACTGCGTTCTTAAAACTCTGGCAATTTGATAATAGATAGAATATCAAAATCAACTGCGTGCGGCATATCCTTTTCCTATTTGGTGCCCAGACTCTGGAATAATCTGCCTAACATTGCTCGGGAGGCAGACACACTCTGTCAGTTTAAATTTAGATTAAAGACCCATCTCTTTAACCTGGCTAACACATAACACACAGAAACATTTCTAATATTCAAATCCATTAAAGGATTGTTAGGCTGCAT
>NW_015506196.1:104293-104874 GCF_001515645.1 Sinocyclocheilus grahami
AGATACTATTTAAACTGAACTGAGCTGGATGATGACATCAATGAATTCAATGATGTATTGCCTTTAACTGAAAATGTAGTGTTTACCATTGTAATTTTGCATTAATGACACACTAGTTTTCAAATTAATGCTGTACAGTTGCTTTGACACAATCTGTATTGTTAAAAGCACTATATCAGGGGTGGCGAACGTCGGTCCTGGAGAGCCGCAGCCCTGCAGAGTTTTGCTTCAACCCTACTTAATTTCTTGTCGACTTGATTTCAAAGATACTATTTAAACTGAACTGAGCTGGATGATGACATCAATGAATTCAATGATTCAATGACTTTAACTGAAAATGTAGTGTTTACCATTGTAATTTTGCATTAATGACACACTAGTTTTCAAATTAATGCTGTACAGTTGCTTTGACACAATCTGTATTGTTAAAAGCACTATATCAGGGGTGGCGAACGTCGGTCCTGGAGAGCCGCAGCCCTGCAGAGTTTTGCTTCAACCCTAATCAAACACACCTGAACATGCTAATCAAGGTCTGAAGGGTTACTAGAAAGCTACAGGCAGGTAGGTTTTAATTAGGGTTG
>NW_015506196.1:105446-120452 GCF_001515645.1 Sinocyclocheilus grahami
ATAAAAGTGCTGAATTTAATTCGCTCTCTGTTGTCTATATGCTCATTGTCTCATGAAGTCGGAGGCATGTAGGCTAAGATTATCCATCAAGTCCTCTCCCAATAAAGACGCAACTTTGTATTAATTAAATAATACAGCCATGAATGAGTGCATGGTGGAAATAAAAGCGCTAAATTTAATTATCTGTTTGTTGTCTATGCTCATCATTAGTCTTGTGAAGCCGCTTTCATTTTGCTGTTCACTCAGCAGGTTGATGCTCAGGAAATGCTCCAGCACGGCTACCGCATGTAACTTTTAACAAGATTCACTTGTTTAAAACACCCTAAATTGTATTAACATTTACTATATAACCATAATTTCGCTAATAAACATCTAAATAGATACAACTCTATGGAAATTAATTATTTATTGTCTCCACGAGCGATCGCAGTTTGAGTATAGTTCTGTGTAAATGCATAGATAAACTGCGCTGTCAGCAGGCATTTCATAATCTAGAAGCACAACAACATTATTAGTAATTCTGATATAACATGCCAGTTGAGAAATGCAATAAAATATGATGTTTTGTTTGTTATATTTCAATATTCCAGAGAATATTATTCAGTGAATTAACATTATCCAGTGAATTATTCACTCTTTAGCCTATAAAACAGCTTATAAACATACTAAAACTGTAGTTTAAAATGAATTTGATATGACTCCTGTCCTTTGTTTATTTTCTCCATTTGAAAACATTAGACCTTCTACATTTATTTTGCTTATTGTTAATATTAGTGTTGCTGCTGATGCTTTAAATAAAATGTTTTTTATTATTATTGTAATATGAAGATTAAATTTAACATGAAAGACTGCTAATTTTCAACACTTTTTTTAAGATGACTGAACGGAGGAAAAACCAAAGTGAAGTACGGACTTACTTCACTCAGTCATTTATTTACTTTATAATAGTAAATAAATATTGGTTCTGCATATCGGTTATTGGGCACATAAACATGTAAATAATTGGTATCGGTTATATAATATCTATATCGGTCGATCACTACATAAAGCACCTTAAGTTTTTCCCTTATGTATGAGATTTAAGGCGTGATTTCCCCTTACCTAAGGGAATGACTTAAGGGTGTTGCATATAATCCCTTAAATACTTTAAACCGTTACGTGTTTCACGGCAGCGACCCATGTTTTGCCATTAAAAAAATTGACTGTTGCCATGGTCACGTTATTTGTTAATGCAGATAGTGGTGTACGGTTCACAGAAAACAATATAACATGAATAAGGAAAACAAAAAAGAAAACCAAATATGAAAGAGAAGGACCAGACGAGACAGAAACTCAAATTGATAATTCAATGAAAATTCTGAAAAATTTACTCACCCTCGTGTCAGTTCAAACCCATAAGACTTTTATTCATCTTTGGACAACGAATAAATATATCTCATCATTTCTGTCCATGTAGAGGTTTTCAGGTACTAGTGTGAATAAATATATATTTAAAGGAGAAATATTATTGCCCCTTTTTACAATATATAATATAAGTCTCTGGTGTCCCCAGAATGTGTCTGGGAAGTTTCAGCTCAAAATTCTCCACATATAATTTATTATATCACTTTGAAAATGCCTATTTTACGGTGGCTGAGAAGTGCAAAGCAAATCACAATTCTGAAAACAACGTTATCGCTTGCAAAAACACAATGACGGCGCTGTGGGTGTATTACATTTACAGATTAAGGGCCACGTCACCAAGGGAGCGAAATCAGTCGCGCTAATTTTCTCAGACGCTTGCAGAAAAAGGCTTATCAAAACAAATTTACTGGGTTAATCTTTTTCACGTTTCCTTGATTATAGCACTTAAAACCTGGAAAAGTCAGATTTTCATGATATGTCACCTTTAAATGCAAAGAGAAAAGATAGTCTATGCATGACGTTTTATTCGTATCCAAAACGATTTGAACATTAAAGCGCTAAACTCTCATGCAGTGAATGTTTCATTCATACTCGAAGCCGGAGGGCGCTCTCGTGCAGAAAGTCCAAACTGGATTCATAGAAGTAGCCTAAGCTGAATAAAAGGCAGAAACGTAAACACAATAAACTCACGATTGCAACAATATATGGTTTATGTGTGTTTTTCAAGTCATCTCCAGGTAATATGTAGGAAAATACAGGAATAACATATGGAATATAAATTTGCTCTCGAGTGTGACGCACTCACGTTTGAGCTAATTATGTGCTGTACGTAATTTGATCAATGTTTATATGTGAATAAATGCGTAAATTAAAATCTGTTTAACATATAAAGCGGCGGATCATGACTTGTAGAAGACTTTTGTGTAACACTTAAAATGACATTTTCCAACCCTTGTTATACTTAGGAAAATGACAGTTAAGGGGCTTTATGCAACACTTAATGGGTTTTAAGGGATACTTAAGATACATTTTAAGGGTTTATTAGGTTTCACCTAAAGATGCCCTTAAGTATTATTTAAGGGATATTTTATGCAACGCCCTTAAGTGTAAGGGAAACTTAAGGGCGATCTTAAGGGAAAAGTACACTTAAGGTGCTTTATGCAACCGGGCACTTGTGTATATAATCCAATTACACAGTAAATCAACACCAGTTAACTGAATTGCTAAATAACCCAAACAGATATACAGTACCATTTAAAAGTTTTGGGATCGTTTTGTCTCTTGTGTGCCAAAAATACAGTAAAAACAGCAATATTGTTAGATAATATTACAATTTAAAAGACATGTTTTCTACTTTACTATACATTAAAATGTAATTTATTCCTATGACGTCAAAGCTGAATTTTCAGCAGGCAATACTCCAGTCTTCAGTGTCACATGATCCTTCAGAAATCATTCTAATATGCTGAGTTGGTACTCAAGAAACAATGTAATGTGTCCTTGTTGAATAAAAGCTTTAATTTCTTTCTTTCAAAAAAATTACTTACTGATCATATAACGTAATATTACAGCATGCATCTGCACAAAATTAAGCAAGTTGTGCACTAGACAGAACAAAGTCACATTGCTAATACACTCTTTCTGCAACAACACACTAAAATGTGCCCCTTGCCTAAAACATGAGCAATGAATCACTTGAGAATTTACAATATTGTATTACAATAGTGAACTCAGAATATTATTTCATGAGCCTGGTTTTCACAAGGACCGTTTCTGCATGTTGCTTTTGTTAAATGGTGATACATGTTTAAATAAATATATCAGATATTTGAATATTTGGTTTCAAATGTCACTTCTACTAAAATGAAATGCATGACAAAGTGACTAATGAAATGTAAAAAATAAACAGTAAGTAGGTCATTATATTATGTGTTGTTATACAAGAACCTCAAGATAACGCAGGTCCACAGCCTTACCCTGCAGAAGCGATGTTGCAGTCATGACTGTCTCAGGGACACCGTCTTTGCTATAAATGGACTGCTGGAACTCAGGAACACAGTCATTCTCATCTGTGATGATCACTCGCACCTGTGGAAAAACAAGCGGAAAGGAAGCCAGAAGGCACAGAATAGAAAGTTGTGAATTGTTAATGAAACAAATGGGCAGATCATAATATCTTGAATTTGTGAATTATTATCAGGGAGTAAGTTAGAACATCACTATGACTGTCCCCAGTGTTTCTCAGAATCTGAGAACGCCTCGCCAAAAAAGCTCTTTTAACAAGCTTAAAAGGCCATATCCTATCACGCGTTAAAACCATTATCCAGTTTTATCTTGGCCCTTTCTCACTGCAAAATGATTTGGTGTCAAGCAGTTATGTTCTTACATAACCAAACATCTGTGCCTGAAAATACAGTAGTTGTGAAGTAGTGAATCTCAACACAAAGGGACAAACGTCCTCCAGGATCTCATTGCCATGTTATAGCTCTTTCCCAATTTGTTGCAAAAGCATCAGGGAAGCTAAAAGAGGCACCTAATGCCTCCCATACGAATTAAGCTGAATGTTGCTCTCTGGAGGAGGAAAAACACTGTGTGAGTGCTTTTGCCCTGACACTGTTGCTCAAGCTTCCTGGCAGTTGCTAAGTGACTTTAACAACCTACTCACTGCAATTTTAGAGACCGGAAAGATGAAAATAGACAGGCCAAGTCAGAAATGGTCAAAATTGTGACAACAGTTCAGAGTCAACAAGGTTACCCATATTTCTAACACTAACAGAGACCATAATCCAAAATCACATGAAATAAAACGCCTTCATATAAGGCTGAATCAAAAAGAAGAGCTACAAGACAGAAAGATCCCTGAGGGAAAGTTTTGTGTTCTCAGTAACTGTTCAGAGCCCTATTTTATAAGTTTTACTCTCAGTGGTTATTCTGTTGATAGTAAAAACCAATGATATACAAAGACATTGTATCAATAAAGAGATGTGATATGACGGACACAATCTGGGAATACAAAGCTGATTAACATATTGTGAACTGATTTATTTATAACTCATTTATTGACATAAACAGACACAAAAGATCAATTCACTCACATATCACACATCACTATGGAATGCAACGAAATGCTATTCTACACAAGCAAATTCTAGGCAGTATTTTTTTTACAGCAGATCATAAATAGAAAATGTATATCCACTACTGAAATTTCCATGAATTTTTCAGGCCTGGAAAACAATTACAAATATTGCTGATATTTTCAGATTGTCCATGACTGTGAGAAACCTAGTGACTGAATAGGCCATAATTATTGATTCTGAAGCCTTTTCATTTTGCACATTGTTAATTATGTCATTTTAAACCGTGTTTTGTTTTGTTTGTTGTAACTGGTGCTTTAGCACAGGTGTTCGGGGTCTCCAGAAACTGAGATGTGAGAAGAGTTATAGAGTGATTTCAGGGTGACAGATGGGCTGCGGTGTGCCTGAATGCAGAGAACACAACAGGCAAATTTCTCTCAGGACCACGTCTCACAGGATTCTTGAAGTCAAAAGGGTCTGTCAGTCTTTTAGTATAATTTTTTGTCTGCATGCCCTCTTGCTCCCCATCTGCAGTTAGACACACGGTGGCTGCATTGTTTTGAGACATTCCCCAGCTAATAGCTGAAATCTTGGCTGGCCTGCATGCCTCAGGCCAGGAGAGATGTATGGATCACTGAGCAGCCAGATCAAGTCATGATGAGGCGAGACTACAACCTCCAGGGGAATGTTACTGTAAAAGGAATGAACGGACTGCTAGGCATCTCTTTGATTTCAGTTAAACTGTTGCCCTTACATTTCCCACAGCGCCACAACCCTCTCAATTATAGTTTTTTCATTCTTAAGTGACCGAAATTGAAATGGAAGCATAAATAACATGAACATTATCATCAGTCTGTCTTAATTTAAAAGAGAAGTGAAGTTTATACTGTATATAATATGAAAATGTTTATTGTTTAAATCACTAAACAATAAACAAAACAAAACAAAAAAACAGCACAGCAACATAAATAATGCCAGCAAGTGGTAAAAAAAATAAGATTATAACACACTAACCTCATAATGTATTCATTCTGCAATGCTGGGAGCTTGCAAATCAGCAATAGTGCTCAATATGAAACTGTTTGTTTAGACAGCTGTGTTTGGCTAGCTGGGACAAAATTTAGGGGAATAATTTTGATCTAACATGCGTTTTAAAAGGAATTCATAGTAATTAATTTTTCCTAGTGGCTGTGACCCCGTATTCAAAATAAAATAGTTGTTTTGCTTTTGCTTTTGCTTTTTTACCTGTCTGTTTATCCATCTCTCTCTCTCTCTCTCTCTCTCTCTCTCTCTCTCTCTCTCTCTATATATATATATATCTTAGCTATCTTTTCAACCATATAATTTTTTGCATTAAAAAAATTATACAGAATGAACAGCCAAAAGCATACAATTATAAGAGTTGTTGCTGTAGATATCGTCAGTCATCTTTTTTCACTACACATTTATTTAACTGCTATTTCACTGTTATTTCACTGATTTCACTTTTTTTCCCTGTTGCTATGCAACCATCTATATCAACATTTTGAGACGTGCATGCCTGGGAAATAAATATAGTGTTCAATAAAAGTTACATTTCTACTGAAGTCAAATGAAAAAAATCATAATACTGAAGAGTCTTCTTGACAGTCATTGTACTGTGATATTGATGTGTGTCCCATAAACTACCTAATGAATACATTTCCACTACTATACATTTCATTATGTGCAAAAACTTTCCATATATCACACATTAGATCTTAGAAGTAATGAAGTTAGAACCAAGAGATAATGAACCATTTTCTCGTCAGACTCAAAAAAAAATCTAAAAAAAGTCAAAAAATGTAGATGTTTTAGAAATATAGAAATTGTAATTTTATCTATAAAAAATATATTATATCTCAAATATATAAGCACCAAAGGTACAAATAAATAAATAAAATCATGCATAACAAAGCATATTCATTGTATGTTTTAAAGAGAGTTGATTGAATGTGCAGAATATGTACAATTCTTAAATGGGTTGTAGAGTCTGTCTGTGCACCTGCAGCACTCACCTCAGCAGCACTACTGAGACTGTCCTGATTCTCACTGGCCCGCACCAGTAGCAGGTAGCGGTGCTGGTCACTCTCATAGTCTATAGTACGGGTCAGACTGATCTCCCCCGTCTCTGGCTGGATGCTGAAAAGACTGCTGGGATTGATGAGCAGGCTGTAAGTTACAAGCTGTTTTTGGAAGGACACTGCTGGAGTGACTAGGAAGCTGCATGAGAAACGACAAAGAGAGAGACAACCTGATTGACAATAATCGATGATGATTATTTACTATAATTGATTATGCTGTTCTAAAAATGAACAAACATAAAAGCAAAGAAGAATGGGTTAACAAAGGTAAATAAAACGATAAGCGCGCCAAGGGCGTCTGAGCTAATATGGACATCTGTTGAATATAAGTTTCAATGAATCCAACTTCCAATGTGAATGCAGTATAGCTTTAGACACATATAGTCGTAACTAAATGTGGGTAAGTGGGGGATTGTATGTTGTGGAAATAAATGTTAAGATAAATGGAAACAGCTACAGCAGGTAAGAGATTAACCACAGGCTCATTGATCTTGTGTAAATGTAGAATAAACAATTTACAATTACACAGCATCAAAGAACATACAGTAGCTACTGTGCTGGTTAACAAATATATTGGGGGCAAAGCAAACCCATTACTGAAGAAAGCAAGCAGAAATGGAAAAGTTTTCCTCCTCATTTCCGATGACATAGATTAAAATATCTCTCACTTTAGTCTCATCCTGATGCTAAAAAAAACAACCTCTGTTGTAATTTTCATTGAAAGGAGAAGTTCACTTCCAGAATGAAAATTCTGTCACCATTGACTTCCATAGGATTTTTTTCTTCCTACTATGGAATGGTGCCCATCAACTGTTCGGATACCAACATTTCTCAAAATATCTTCTTTTGTGTTCAACAGAAGAAAGAAACTTATACAGGTTTGGAACAAGTGGAGGGTGAGTAAATGTTGACAGAATTTTCATTCTGGAAGTGAACTACTCCTTTAAGGTGCATCTGTCTCACTGATCACTGTTATTATCATTTTCTTTCTCGTTGATTTTTATTCACTGGGTCAAATCATGACCAGTGCTTACACTTAGAGAACAAAATCATAAAACCCAGCAATTAAAGTGTATCACTGCAATTTCATGACATCTTATTAAGCATTATCAAAGTAGGAAAAACACAAAGATTTACAAATCAAATTAGAAGTGAGAGATTATAGCTGATTGTAAGAAATGACAATGAAGATATCACAGCATTCATTAATCTAGGATAATCATTTAACCACAACCATAAATCACACATCTTGTTTGCCATGGGACACAACATTTGTAATAAGTTCTCTACAAATTAAAAAACAAAAAATTGCTGCCTTGGGAAAAATTCAAGCAAATGCTTTATGTCAGTGATATCAAATGCTCATTGGCTCTTGACTGCTTAGTCACCAACTGCGACATGATATGACAGGGGAAGTCATGGCCTAATGGTTGCGGGTTTGAGTCTCGTACCGGCAGGGATTGTAGGTGGGGGGGAGTGAATGCACAGCGCTCTCTCCCACCTTCAATACCACGACTGAGGTGCCCTTGAGCAAGGCACTGAACCCCCAACTGCTCCCCATGTTTATGACAACTGTCATTAAGTGTCATTCGCTCAGTTATGTAATTTTTAATGCAAAGATGACATTGTTTGAGATGTCTTTGTTATGGGCTATGGTTAAGGGTAAGGGTAGGGGTAGGGTTAGGTCAAATAATGTCATATTAAAAATTACAACTGAGCGAATGACACTTAATGACAGTTGTTGTAAACATGCATAAAATCTCCTTCATATTCATGACATGTGTCATGTCATGATTATGAAGGTGTCATGTCAGTCTTATGCACACCCCTTCAAGTAAAGTGTTACCGATTATTATTATTATTATTATTACTATAAAGCCGGCTTTTATTGTGTATATTACCTGGTGTAACGCATGGTTAACCTCTCAGGGCTGGCTATACGAGCAGAACAAAATTCTGATGTTCATGCATCATTAATGCATATCCCAGTACCCTGACATAGTCAAAGATCATTATTTCATGAATTTTGCATCGTGTAGTACACAATGACTCACACAAGCGATGCTCCAGCGAGAAGCAGAGGGAGCGTGGATGGCTGTAAGTGCAGTATTATCCTGTTTCTATTTGTTATCCTGATGGATAAGCGGTGTTCTCACGGTGTGGGAGATGCATTTAAGGTGTGCTAGAATTACACTATGGAAATAAGATTTGCTACATTTACTAGATTGGGTGTGTGTTTATGAGGGTGTGTGTGTTATGGCTTTACTCACGGTTGGCCTTCTGGTGTGTTTTCTGGTATGGAAATTGTATAAGACGCGTTGGTGAACTGAGGAGCTCTTGGGCCTGCGATGATAGACACTACAGCGGGAGGACTGCGGCTGCCCTGCCGATCAGCAGCCACCACTGTGAGTAGGTATTCTCTGTCTCTTTGCAGGGGGAGGCCTGTCGTCCGCATGTAACCGTTCTTCCTGTCCACCTCAAATCTCCCGTCACCTCCTGTTGTATAACAAAACTATTCATCCACATGCAAATGAAATGGAAATTTTATGATGGTGACACTTTGCAATAAGGTTCAATTGGTTAAAATTTGTTAATGGTTTAGGTATCATTTAACTTGTATATCCAACTTGTATAAATTAATATTAATGTATTAATATTAATTTATACGTGCACAATGAAAAACATATTTATAAATAAATACCTCAATTAATAAATGCAATAAAATGAATGTTGTTCATTGTTAGTTAGCATTGTTAAATTCATTTTAAAAAGTAAGCCTTATATTAAAGTGTTACCATTAAATGAATAATATAAATAATACTTATTAATAATATTATGATTATTAATAATAATGACAGACAGACAGACAGACAGACAGACAGACAGATAGACAGATAGATAGATAGATAGATAGATAGATAGATAGATAGATAGATAGATAGATATATTAAAGTGTTACCATTAAATGAATAATATAAAATAATACTTATTAATAATATTATGATTATTAATAATAATGACAGACAGACAGACAGACAGACAGATAGATAGATAGATAGATAGATAGATAGATAGATAGATAGATAGATAGATAGATAGATAGATAGATAGACAGATCAACGTTCAAAAGAACAGGATGTATCTGAAATAGAAAGCTTGTGTAACATACACTACTGTTTAAAAGTTTGGGGTCAGTAAGATTTTTTTTAAGAATGAAAATGAAAATGAAAATGAAATGAAAATAAATAAATTAATGCTTTTATTTAGCAAGGATGCATTAAATTGATCAAAAGTGACAGTATACATTTAAATGTTACAGAAGCTTTCTTTTTCAGCTAAATGCTGTTCTTTTGAACTTGCTATTTATCAAAGAAACCTGAAATATAAATTAAATAAACTTTGATATAAAATAAGGAGGCAGATGGGAAATCTGCTTACCATCAGACAGGAAGTATTCCACCTCTCCATTGATGCCCTCATCACCATCTCTGGCTTGAAGCTTGTAGACCAGTGTGTTTGGTGGGGCATTAGCAGAGACCACACTCAGGTAGGGGAAAGGGACCATCATCCATTCTGGGGCATTATCATTGACATCCATCACCGTCAAATCCACTCTCACTGTATACCAGTCTGAACCTGTAAATGTAGAGATTTCCACACTCATATTCAGCTCACTCAAACTGTACAAAGAAATGTCTGTAACCATGAATGTATCAAATTACATAAAAACCAGAGAAGGCGAAGAACAACAACAACAACAACAAAAAGGCCATTTAAAAATAGCTGGAGCGGTTTATTTTAATTGGCGATTTTGTCTGGTATATTCAGTATGTGACTCAGGACACAAAACATAAGGCCATGCATTGGCCCTGCATGACTGTGTCATGATATGGGTTTCTTCACAGCATGTCCTCAGTTTCAGATACAAATTCAGAATCTCAGTTTTGTTGTTTAAGTTTTGATGCTTATTTTCCACAAAAAAAAAAGTGAACTACAAAACATCATAGATGCAGAGACACATTTACACGCAAGTTGGAGAGAATGGCAGATACTAATGAGTGGAGTGTTTTCCTCATGGCAGCACTTGCTACGTTTAGCTGCTGCGTCGCCTCATTAAACCTTCCTTCTTTATCACAATCATCGCCTTGCAAAGTGACAGAACTAAAGACAGTTTCAGCACACATTTATGGACGGCACGGTAACATCATGGAAATGCATGAACGAAAAAAAGCTAAAGGACAAAAAGAAAGAAAACCATGTCAGTCATAAAACACGCCGGTGTCTTCTCCCCTTTTCGCGACTTTTCACTCTTGCTCAATCTCCCCTTCAAACGCATCTCCCCATTCCCATTTATTTCTTTTTTCCCTCTTTCTAACGAAATTCCTCCCTTGCTCTCACTTTTTCCCTGAGAGAGGTATAAATAGTGGGCTGTCTGTCAGAAGGTGTGTGGAGTGACAGAGTCACGGGCTCTTTGATTCCCAGGTGATTGGCCCTTTCATTGTCTGTGACAGCACACCTGCTGCCTTACACTCTGCTGGGGAGACACAGAAGAACAGCAAGAGAGAGAAAGATCGAGCGAGAGAAGTGGGAATTAGTGAGGGAGGCTTAGAAAAAGATTAACTTAAGCTCCAGGTTTGGATCAATATAAAATCATTATTAATAATAGATTAATAGATAGAGGAGGTGGGCAAGAGAGAGCCATATTAAGATCGATATATAAAGAGAGAGTCAGAGAAAGATAAGAGAGTGAGGGCACAGAAAGAGAAAGCAAATCCCCCAGGTGTGTCAGGAGTGTGTCTCAGCTAATCCAAGCTCATAGCATACTATAAGGTCACTCTATTTTGTGTATACAGCAAAAGCTACTCATAACAAAACACACCATTGACTCAACCACATCCAGAGCATTATTCAAACTTTTGCACAGGTCATTATCTACAAGGGCACAATAGCCAATAGACAATTTCTTGCCACCAAAATGGCAAAAAGAGACAAACATCTGACAGTTTGACTTGTTGAGTCGGTGGTATGGCCACAATCTTATATCACAGTAACAGTATACATCACTATATAGTTATTTTTGCCAGAAATTCAACATACATTACATAACCAGGGGTGTAAAAAGTATTCAAAAATTATACTCAAGTGAAAGTACAGATACTCAGTGAAAAGGTTGCACAATTAAAAGTACAAATATCTGGCCAAAAGTATACTTGCATCCAAAACCATAAGACTTTTCCTACACTATGGTAACCTTATGTTATTACATTAAGGAGTCTTTTTTATACCTCAAATAACCTTTACATTTAATGTTGTTGGTCTAATGCATTTAGGTTGATTAATTCAAAGAAGGCAAATAATTATTTTGACTTGTGTAAAATTAATTAACTTAGATGTTTTTTTGTTTTTTTAAGTAAACCCTTTTTAATGTTTAATAACTGTTAAAAGGAAGAAAAAACTTCTCTTTTGCTCTAGTGTACTACAAATATTGTTGGCTTTTATGATAAATTGCTTGTGCTGTTCCTCATTTTTAAGTCTATTTGGATAAAAGCATCTGCCAAATGAATAGATGTAGCATGTAAACATAATGTCTATTTTTCAATATTGTAGCGGCATAAAAATGACAGTGTGGGTTGATGGGTGGGGCAGGGCTTGACGCAAAACAAAAAGTATGATTATCCATAACAAATGAATGATAAGTCTGGCATCAGTACAAAAACAGCTTAAAATTACATAACACTTTCAAAGAAAAAAAAGACTGGATGAGCCACATTTGACTTCACTTTCATCACTTTCATTATAATCGTCTGTCAATACTGGAAGCCGACAGTTGTTTTCTGCTTCTGGGCAGATTTTAATTTTTTTATCTGCACCTCTGATAAACATGTTTTTAATTTTTTTAAGTCTCTCCTTTATAATCAACAATGCGGTCAATACTGGAAGTGTCTATCTACAATACAGCCTATAGTTTTCTGCATCTGGTTAGATTTTTTCTTTTTTTCTTTATTAAACTGCACTGCAGATCTCCTACCGGCTGACACAATTTTAACATTTTACCGCTCAAACCAAGTGAAATCTTGTTCACATTCTGCACCAAATTTATAGCAACTTGTTTTTAGAGCATATATTTTGACATGAAGTGCATGAACCCTCTCACTCTCTTTGCTAAAAAGCAGAACTGTTTTGTTCACCCTAAATGCTTCCATACGCACAGTGAGAGCATCAGGGTGCCTGTATGAGAAGCTGCTTAACATGACCTGCCAGTCAGAAGCGGTCCCGGTGTGAGAGATGGATAGAGACACTGACAGCCTTGGGGGGAGAAAGAAGAGGCTGGTGAAGGCCTCTCTGGAGCTCTGATGGATGGATGAATGCCATGCCAGAGCCAGAGGGCCATCAGCGATCGTGCAAAACTGATAAACATCACAGCCTCCTTCTGAAAAAAGTTCCTAAACTTCCTTTCTGCTCACTGTACTGAAACCGCAGCCGGTGGTTCCAAATTCATACAGCGAAAGACATTGCATTAGAGATTTAAAGGACATTTTTCACTTGGATGATGGGAAAACGTTGGAGGAATGATGGAGAAAATAAAAAAGGTGGATCTGTATGAGAGAAAGAGAGAGTGAAAGAGAAACTCACTAACAAGGCTGAAAACAGAAGCATGTAATAAGTTTAAGACTATTAATAAGATTAAGACAATATACAACACCATTGGAACGGCCTTGAGGTTGTTATGGAAACGGAATTAAAACCAGACTCGGACAACAGGAAAGAGAAAATACAAGCTGCCAAATGACTGCATAAATCAATGTCACTAAAAGACAAGAATAGCGGTAAAAATAGTTGTGGATCAAAGCCGTGGCGGAAGAAAATTAATCAGACAGGAAAAAAGTGCAACAAAAGCATCTAGCTGCAATGCTTCCCTGTCTGCTTTATGTTACTGAAGCACAAGTTCAATCTGCAAGTTCATACAGTAACAACATACCTACACATCAAAGACCCCCACAGAGGGGTCTTTTATATCCCTAAATTATTCTTCTTAGCTACTTATTAAAATGCATATTATTACACAGCTATTAGCAAAACAAATAAAGGTCAATGATGTGAAGCTATATATATTTTTTAAGTGTATTAATTTATTTATTTTTGGCACAAAATCCAAAATAACTTGACTCAATCGTGTTCAAATAACTTGATTCAATCACGTGAAACAACTGTCCATGATTGAAACATGTTCATCCAAGTTATTTTTTTGAGTGTGTCTGAAACTATTGAGTTATACAACAATTAAAAATGTAATTAATACCAAAAAAAATAATAATAATTGACTTGCAACATAAGATTGCATTAATTTAAAAACATTCCCCCCAGAATGTTAACAGGAATTAGAAGTGAGAAAAACAGAAAAATATAAGCTTTGAAAAACACCAGTGAAACTACAACAGGAGAGATGTGAATGAGGATTTAGGGAGAGAAACAAAAGTGAGAGAGAAAGTGTAGCCTAGTCCAGCCCAAATATTCATGGGCTATTGTTTATTAATGTCTGTTGCCCTTTACATATTGTGGAAAAATAATAAAAAAAATAAAAAAATAAATAAATAAAACTAAAATATCTATTTTCAAAGAAGTGAAAACGAAATGAAACAAAATGAAATGAAATAAAATAAGATATAATAAAATAAAATGACCTTTGCCAAAAGTAAAATTGACAGACATATTATGTAGTGCAGTCTGGCTGAACATCCTTAACATTCTAAAATTTTGATATTTTGTGATTATGGTAAAAAGAAAAAAGTCAAGGTGGTGTTACAATACAAAGAAAAACATGATTAAAAGCTGAAATTTTTTCAAAAACAAAAATGTTGCCAAGTAGTTTGACAATGTTTTATATATTATTAAATACTACTTCAGTCAAAGTTACTGGGGTTCATCCAACAGGAAGCCATTTTGCTTTCAAAACAACAAAAACTAAAAACAAAAGGTATATATATATATATATATATATATATATATATTGTCACAAATCAAGCCTCCGTGGCTCCCTCCGATCCCCACCAGCGGGAACCCTCACCGGAGTACTAATTGTTCCTTAGGACTTCATTTCCCATCACCCCATGCCTGACATTGATTACATGCACAGGTGCTGATCATTACCATGACTATTTAGGCAGTGCCTACCTTACCCTCATTGCGAAGTCTTGTTTTTGCTACTGCTGACATTCGTCAAGGAAAAAGTTCAGCAGCTGACTACGCACTATCCTTCCGCAGGCTCGCTGCTCAGACAGGGTGATTGGATGATCCCCTCAAGCTCCTCTTCCGCAAGGGACTCCATGCCGACCTACAATCTGAACTGGCCTGCCGTGATGAGGGTAGCTCTCTAGGAAAATTCATTGAGCTGGCGATTCGCATTGACAACCTCATCCGCTCTC
>NW_015506196.1:120692-121512 GCF_001515645.1 Sinocyclocheilus grahami
TGCCTTGCCTACGTTACCCCTGTATACTGTTGACTGAACTTTGCCGTTAGGTGGTGGTAACGACTCTGCGAGCTCTGCGGATACCACCACCTGAGGAGAGCTCTCCGCCGTTTAACCCACCTCCACACGCTCCGGCAACGGCTGCCTTCACCACCAGCCCTCACTTGGCATTTCCAGAAAAGTTTGATGGATCACCCACGAAGTGTTAGGGGTTTCTGCTCCAATGCTCGATGTTCGTTAATCAACAGCCTATGCTATACCCCACGGACAGTAGTCGCATTGCCTTTGTTTGTTCGCTCCTAACTGGTAGGGCATTGGATTTGGCCACGGCGGTGTGGAGTGAGGACCGCATCGTTTTCCCCTCATTTACCAGTTTCATTCAACGCTTCAAGGAGGTGTTCGAACACCCCGAGGGTGGCAAAGAGGTAGGCGAGCAGTTATTATCCCTCCGTCAAGGAAGAAATTCAGCAGCTGACTACGCACTATCCTCCCGCACGCTCGCTGCTCAGACAGGGTGGTTGGATGATCCCCTCAAGCTCCTCTTCCGCAAGGGACTCAATGCTGACCTACAATCTGAACTGGCCTGCCGTGATGAGGGTAGATCTCTGGGACAATTCATTGAGCTGGCGATTCGCATTGACAACCTCATCCGCTCTCGACGACCACCTCGCTTCTCTTCGGCTCCCATGGTTATGAGGCATCTACCACCTGAGACTGAAGCGATGCAGATCGGTTATACTCATCTCAGTGTGGAGGTGAGAGAGAGACGTGTTCACCAGAACCTCTGTCTATACTGCGGTCTCTCTGGACATATGAGAGC
>NW_015506196.1:122868-123469 GCF_001515645.1 Sinocyclocheilus grahami
GACAGGGTACTCCTCCTAAACTGTTTCCTTGCGCATTCTTCTCCCACAAACTCAGCCCTACAGAACAGAATTACGATGTGGGCAATCGAGAACTCCTCGCTATGAAGGCAGCTTTGGAGGAGTGGCGCCATTGGCTCGAGGGAGCTAAGCACCCATTTACAGTGCTGACTGATCATCGCAATCTGGAGTATTTGAGATCTGCCAAGAGACTCAATCACAGGCAGGCAAGATGGTCTTTATTCTTTACACGATTCAACTTCACTGTGACATACCGCCCAGGCACGCAGAACACGAAAGCAGACGCTCTGTCAAGACTCTATGAGTCGTCCTTGTAACCACCCTCCTGTGAGTCCATTATCCCTTCTACCCTGGTTCTCGCTCCCATACAATGGGATATCATGACGGAGATCACAGAGGCTCAGGCCACCGACCCACCACCAGCCGAAAGCCCACCTAATCTCACTTACGTGCCGCGTGCCCTGCGTCAAAGAGTCATTCAATGGGTTCACTCGACTCCCAGTTCTGGTCATCCAGGTATCGCCGCCACTGTACAACTACTCACCAATCGCTTCTGGTGGCCCACTTTGCAGACAGAGACTAT
>NW_015506196.1:124363-125312 GCF_001515645.1 Sinocyclocheilus grahami
GGGGGGGGCTCTGTCACAAATCAAGCCTCCGTGGCTCCCTCCGATCCCCACCAGAGGGAACCCTCACCGGAGTACTAATTGTTCCTTAGGACTTCATTTCCCATCACCCCATGCCTGACATTGATTACATGCACAGGTGCTGATCATTACCATGACTATTTAGGCAGTGCCTACCTTACCCTCATTGCGAAGTCTTGTTTTTGCTACTGCTGACATTACTGAGCGTTTATACCTTGTTTGATTACCTGTTGCCTACCTGGATTGTTTAGACCTGTCTGATTGTTCGCTGCCCGCCTCTTTGATCTTGCTCTGTGTTTGGATTTACTCTCTCCTCTGTCTGCCGCCGGCCTCGACCCCTTTGCATGGACTCTGGTTACGATTCTGCCTTGCCTACGTTACCCCTGTATGCTGTTGACTGAACTTTGCCTGTCTAATTGTTAATAAAGCTGCACATGGATCCCAACGTCACTGAATCGTCATTATATATATATATGTCCATACTCATGCATATTCAAGGTTTAAATCTTGAATACATGTGTAAAATTCTTAATTATAAAAAAAAAAAGATATTTAAATATTTTCTAATGTAAAAATTATTTGTAAAAAATCATGAATTATTAAATAATAAATATCTTTTGTTATCGTTATTTTTGGGAAGTTGCACACAATGACGTTTTACTTAACTTGCCTTGTCATAAAAATGTCAAATTAGGTTTATTATTATTATGATATACAAAAAACAATTCAGCAAACATTTCCTGAATTCAACAGAACAAAGTAAGGCATATGGGTCAGGAAAAACAAGTCCAAAGTACAATATATGGGCATTCATGATAATTAAAATGAAACCTCTTTTAAAACATACGAGTCAATTTTTTGAGGTAGAAATTATATAAAAAAATATATTTTCAATTCAGAAATAAATTTTTTTGAAGACCTTACTTGCACC
>NW_015506196.1:128931-141846 GCF_001515645.1 Sinocyclocheilus grahami
CCAATTATCGTATCTCACCCACTTTTCATGTGTCTTTGCTTAAGCCCGCTGGTGGTTCGAGAGGAGCGGAGGACCAGGAGGAGGCTGGTGACCAGGGAGTCCCTCCCATCATCGTGGGCGGCGAGGAGGCGTATCAAGTTCACGAGATCCTGAATTCTCGTCGCCGGGGCAGGTTAGTCCAGTATCTAGTGGATTGGGAGGGGTATGGTCCGGAGGAGCGGTCCTGGGTCGACGCAGAGGACATTCTGGATCCCTCTCTTACCACCGACTTCCATAGGACTCACCTGGATAAACCAGCCCCGAGACCTCGTGGAAGACCCCGGTTTCGTTTGCCTCCTCGCATCAGGAGCCGCTCGCAGGGGGGGGGCTCTGTCACAAATCAAGCCTCCGTGGCCCCCTCCGATCCCCACCAGAGGGAACCCTCACCGGAGTACTAATTGTTCCTTAGGACTTCATTTCCCATCACCCCATGCCTGACATTGATTACATGCACAGGTGCTGATCATTACCATGACTATTTAGGCAGTGCCTACCTTACCCTCATTGCGAAGTCTTGTTTTTGCTACTGCTGACATTACTGAGCGTTTATACCTTGTTTGATTACCTGTTGCCTACCTGGATTGTTTAGACCTGTCTGATTGTTCGCTGCCCGCCTCTTTGATCTTGCTCTGTGTTTGGATTTACTCTCTCCTCTGTCTGCCGCCGGCCTCGACCCCTTTGCATGGACTCTGGTTACGATTCTGCCTTGCCTACGTTACCCCTGTATGCTGTTGACTGAACTTTGCCTGTCTAATTGTTAATAAAGCTGCACATGGATCCCAACGTCACTGAATCGTCATTATATATATATATGTCCATACTCATGCATATTCAAGGTTTAAATCTTGAATACATGTGTAAAATTCTTAATTATATAAAAAAAAAAAGATATTTAAATATTTTCTAATGTAAAAATTATTTGTAAAAAATCATGAATTATTAAATAATAAATATCTTTTGTTATCGTTATTTTTGGGAAGTTGCACACAATGACGTTTTACTTAACTTGCCTTGTCATAAAAATGTCAAATTAGGTTTATTATTATTATGATATACAAAAAACAACAGAACAAAGTAAGGCATATGGGTCAGGAAAAACAAGTCCAAAGTACAATATATGGGCATTCATGATAATTAAAATGAAACCTCTTTTAAAACATACGAGTCAATTTTTTGAGGTAGAAATTTTCAATTCAGAAATAAATTTTTTTGAAGACCTTACTTGCACCCCCTCCCCCCCCCCCCCCCCCCCCCCCCCCAAAAAAAACCCCCCAAAAAAGAAATAAAACAATTAAAATGACCTGATATTTTAAGAGACTTACTGACCTTGAAACACAGGCATGAGGTTTGGTTCTTTCTATGACATAATTTCCTTTGTTTTTCATGTTGGTCACAATACATGACTTTGAATTGGCAGATAAAAGCTTTCCAAAAATAAACAGTTTTCTTAAAATATTATTAAAAGTGCTTCCCAACGATAACAAAATGAATTTTAAATTCAGAAATTAAAAACACGTTCGTCACAGAAGACACTTGAGAGCTGGAAGGACACATGATTCTTGCCTTTTTGTCGAGCACAGACCATAGCCTTGGCCATTACATTGAAGAATGGGGCGAAGCGAACAGCCAAGTTTCTCGTTTATGAATCCTTCTGACATATGACTCTTTTCATATCTGAGTTTCAGAGTTTGCACTGAATCAACAGTACTCTTAGCTTTTTTGATAAAAACACTTGGCACTTTCACACCTTTGCTTGACCTATAGTAAAGTAAACACAGCACCTGTGGCACACACTAGTTTTTTTTCTGACCGCTTCATCAGCACCTGGTAATTACCAGCAGAGGAGCCTGTGGTGATGAAAGCCTCAGATACTAAAGAAAGGGGAAAAAATGAGAGCGAGTGAGCGAAAGAAAGCGAGGGAAACAACTGGCAAGTCCAAGCGCTGAGGTATGGAGAGGTAAGGAGACTATAGACTCGCCGGTTTGTGTTAATCCGGCTGGAGCAGGAACATGGGAATGTACTGATCTGCAGAGGCCTGGAGAGTCTAAACGGCACTGTCTGCGGTAATCCTCAGGTTTACATGATGTAATTTTACTGGAAGACTACAGTAGGGCACACTGGGGGTCTGACCTACTGTAGAACCCCCACCCATGACCACAGCGTTCAGTGCACCCTCTAGTAATGAACAGGGTTCCTCCAAGTTTTATGAAGGTAAATTTAGGACTTATTTTAAGACCTTCTGCAGATCAATTAAAGAAAATTGAAGGAATAAATTAAAGGGTACATAAAATGTCAATATGACCTCTAAATGTAAATTTCTGAGGAGAACACAATGAGTTATATTAGCAGCACTTCAGAGTTAGAAAATACAGCTTCCAACTGATTTACTTCTATATTACTTTTTAATTAATTTTACATACAAAAAATAACTTAACTAAAATAAGAAAATAACCTTTACTGTACCTTCTGAACATACTGCACAAAAGTGATGTTCTTCTGCAGTATTTTTGTATTATGTTCCACTTCAAATGTCTACAAATGCTTCAATAAGTGAATTTATAAGAGATCCTTCAGAAATAATTCTAATAAGCTGATTTATTATCAATGTTAGAAACAGTTGTGCTGCTTAATATATATACTGTATATATTTTTGGAACCTGTGATACTTTTTTCAAGATTCTTTGATGAATTAAAAGTGCAAAAGAACATCATTTATTTAAAATATAAATATGTTCTCACAATATGTCTTTACGATTACTTTTTAATAAATTTAACACTTTCAATGTCTTTTAAAAAAAACTTCATACTTTTGAATGGTAGTGTATAAATGCTGTTCTTTTTAACTTTTTACTCATCAAAGAATGCTAAAAAAGTACAACAGGTTCCGAAAAAACAAACAAACCAAAAAAAAACAAGCAGCACAAGTGTTTCCAACATTGATAATAAATCAGCTTCTGAAGGATCACGTGACACTGAAGACTGCAGTAATGGCTGCTGACAATTCAGCTTTGCATCACAGAAGTAAATTATATTCGAAAGTATATTAAAATTGAAAAACATTATTTTAAATTGTAATAATATTTCACAATATTACATTTTTTTCTGTATGTTTGATCAAATAATATGCATATACAAAACATTCAAAATCTTACTGATCCCAAACTTTTGAGCAGCACACACACATACACAGCTTGAGTGTGTGTTTGTATACAAGCTCTGCTCTGTATACAAAGAATGCTGTTTAACTCTGTGTTTTCTCTCTAAGCCTCTTTTTCTTGGCAAAGTTCTCAGTGAAACAGCATCATAAATAAATAACAATCACAGGGTACTTTGTAATTCCTCCTCCAAATAAAATGGATGTTTCACTCACTACAAGTTAAACTCTGCAGACCCGGATACGGGTCCAAAATCGCGTAAAAAATGTTTATGCTTCATTTACATAGCCGTTCTTATATGGTATCAGCCCATATATGGGTTCATTTGAAAGCTTGGAGTGTCTTCTTTACAAAGAATACCATACCTTTTGGTTTTTATATTCATAAAGCAGTAAAATTAAGCTTAGAAATGTATTCGTCCCACACACAAATTTCCGCCTAACAATTGCGAATAATTTTTACGAAGAATGTGTTTTATATATTTTTCACAAAAAAGTCATATATCACAAGAAAGCTCTCATTCTCAGGAATTTGAAAACGTAGATTATTTCATTGTGTGACAATCACAGATCGAATTATCTTCGATAGAATCACGATGTAAAATGTTGTCACTTCTGAGCGAATTTACATTTATACTCGTAGCACTGCTTCAGTCAGCCGCAAACAGCCACAAATATCTATATACTCTATATTATCTTTTAGATTAGGATCGCTTCTTTCAAACAAGACCATTTTCACGTTTCTGAGTGCTTCCATCCGTGAGATATATAGCGTTTTGTCCAGGTTGCGCAATAGAGCGTCTGATGTTATAGAGATCTGTGTTTCGGTTGTGGAATGCAATTGGTCAGATTACATGTCTCTCAACTCAGCGGCTATTTCAGAGCCATGAAATTTGACACCTCTGCGTCACTAGAGGGGGGAGAGGGGGGTCTTCATATCCGGGAATGTACCGCTGGGTGTTTTGGAGTCTGTAGTTTTTGGACTCGATGTTTTGAAGGCGAGTTTCCCTCACGGAAAGGATACAGCTGCCGGCTAGCGAATTAGCTCTGCTCTGGTCCAGGGATGCAACGATGTTGTCAGAGAGATGAGCTGGATACAGGAATGGGTCAGCTGAGAGGTGAGAGGATGCTGCGAATCAGTATCCCAATACAGAATGCATATAAATGGAATTATATAAAGCTGGAGGATATGGATTCTATTTTAGATTGTGATAGACCAGATATATTTTATAATGTAGACAGTCTTGTGCATCCTGAAAGAATTAAACTGATTGTAGAATACACAATATGTGAAATTTTGCCCAATTCGCTTATGCCATTTTGTATATTACTACTTAGAAAAACATAAAAATGAAACATAATTCAATCAATAATCAATTAAAGTGCTTATGGCACAGAGTAAAATAGGAATGTGGGGTTAATGTGTTTTATAAAGCCTGTTTTTGCAAAGGAAGCTCAACAATGACACATTTAGATGCAGAAATAGACAATTTGACTCGCTTCACTTACAATGTAATAACTTCTGTTTAGAAGCTGTTATTTGAAATATTCTTTTTTCTGGTACTTTTTGGCATCTAGTGGCATCAAACAAAGTAAATTGCAGAGAGCTGGACCTAATAGAACCTGAATTACAGAATTTCAAAAAAATAATTTGTTTTAAAACTCCAAACGCGCCTATGTTTATTGTAATATTTGAAAAATATATAACGTTGTTTATAAAGAATTACACTCATATTTTGTAGTTCAAAGGGTTTTCTTTACAATGAAACCATTTTTTTTTCATTTCTTCCATTGTATGTGTGTAGGGTAAACATTTGAATTTGAGTATGCCAAATTTAGGCGAAGATACCAAAAAAACGCCCTGAGCGGAATAAATAAATAAATGCATGCGTTTTTCAAAATGTATCAAACCAACATGAAAGCCAAGAATACATTTCAGGACCTTTGCATTTGTGTTTTGAACTAGATTTTACAGTATCTTCCTTTGTCTCAAATGAGGATATTATTATTTGGTATTGACACATGAATGGAAATTATAATTAATTTAATAAGCCGGTATTATGTGAGAAGAGATGGCAGAGTGATGCAAGAGAAAGAAACTGGCTCAATATGGAATTATGGTTGCCAGGGCCAATGGTCAGTTTTACAGTTTAATAGTCATTATATAAAAATAAATGATAGAATCAAGTGTTCCAGAGAGCTGTGTAATGATATGCAATATTTCAACAGATACAAATAATAATAATACTAATTATATTTTTTTACTGCACATTGTAATTACCCTGATACACACTCACAATGAAGTTTGTTGATCCCTTTTAACCCAACTAGTTGAAGTCCAATCAGCCCTCATTCTCTCATTCTTTGTCATACTTTCTCATTCCTGATTTCTGCTGACAGAGGGAGGGAGAGATGCAATTTGCAGCCGCCTGCATGGAGAGCATTTTTCTTTTCATTCTGAACTCAGCACGTAAGCTAACTAACAGGAATCCTGCGTCTCTGGGGCCAGGCAAAAGAGATGTTTCACATCAAGAACTAAGTAAAATGGAAGGGGAGAGAGACATTTTGGAGAGACAGGAAGAGAATGAGTTTGAGTTGGAAAGAGAGAATACAGAAATAACAAGAATGAGAGAGCGAGAGAGAGAGAGAGATAATTAAATAATCTCTCAGAGGATTACAAAGGGCCATTTGGATCCCCCTGTGGAATTGTCACTTTCATAATCATATTATAAAGGGTTAGGCACTCAGATTTTTCTTTTTACATAAAAATTTCAATAAAAGAAAAGACACCGAAAAAAATTTCAAAAAAGGAAAAGCTGCTGACTCCAAATTGCATATGCAAAATGCAAACAACAAATGCAAAAGCCATAATGTGGTGAATAAAAGTGACCCCACACACATTTACACACACTGATGGAAAATTTTGATTTCGTCCTGTTTTTGAGGAGCCATTATTAAACAGCACTGTTTCATCACAACTCTAATCAGCATTGCACCTTCACATCTACAGCAACACACACTCACTATAATTATCTCATAATCGTTGAACTGACAGTATTGTTAAATCATGACTAGAACAGGATGATATTTTACCAAAAATATCACAATATTTTTTCCCCATTTCATTTGATAATAAATATCTATCACAATGTTCATTTCATACCATTAATGGAGAAGGAAAATGCATTCCACCTGTTTGTTAGACCTTGAAAATGAATGTAAACATGTTTTTTTTGTAAGATAATGTAAATGAGCTCCATGAAATCATATGTTTCAGAATAAATTCTGTTTTCATACAAATATATAATCAAAAACAGTGTCTGTTCAAAATACTTCATACAAGTGAACAATTTAATTAATCTTTTAAAATGCAATCAAACTAAAATATACCACCTAATTTACAACAGCAACAATATTGCATTTTTTCCCCTCAAATAAGGTCCTGCACAACAGTACTTGTATACTGTATAAATTAAAACATGGATGAAAAAATATCTTGGTTATATGATATTTCTTAAATGATGATGATGATTATTATTGCTGTTATTTTTTTAAATACATTTTACTATACTTTTTAAAGTATATTTCTGTCATAAGTTTGGTTTAATTTGAAGAAATTATTTTGATAGTTTGTCATGTAGACCTTTGAGTTTTAAGCCCTGTTTACACTAGTGCGTTTCCCTTTTAAAACAGCATTTTAAAATGAAAACGAACTCCGTCCACACTACACAACCGAGAAACACATGTTACTCAAACTAAAACGGGTTCTGCAGCATTTCCAAAAGTCTCTATTTTCGAGTGTCAGAAATGCCGGGGTAGTGTAAACGATAAGCGTAACGTAGCATTAAAATGAAAATGCACTAGTGTAAACATAGCCTCAGTGTATATTTGGCGATAAAGTGACTCTCAGAGCAGCTCTGGAGATTACATTTATGAAGTGCACAGAGACACCCACACACACCTGGGCCCGCATTCCTAAAGATTCTATGAATCCTCTCAGAGTGCTCTTAATTTAGCTTAAACATTTCTACGTAAGAGTGTTAGCTTAAGAGCGATTCAGGACCAATCTGAGAGCAACTCTTAAATCTTTGTAATCTCCTCAGATGACAATGTAGATGCCTGACAAATGTTGTGGTTGTTGTGATCATAAACTGTATGGATGTGATTAAACGCAATACATGGAGCTTTTCCTTCACCATTGTAACGCGCTGCTTTTGCAAGGTTCCGTGAAAACATTTCAGCTTTTATTTTCTTTTTTGCCCTGAAGAAGATATCGCAGGTTCATCAAGTTCGTAGAAATTATCCTCGATCCCTTTTAGTCAGCTTTGAAAAAACTCCTCTCAGCTAGCACGTCTTTTCAAAGTGAAAGTAGCCTTGTCACCTGACCTGAATACAGCGCACTGATTCGCTAAAATGGACTTATCGGCTTCTGTTAAACAACAACAATGCCACTTGTCAGCTTCTGCAGTAAAATGTGAACTCGCGATGCCTTGAAAGTGGACAAAACCGGCTTTTTTGACAAAACGTGTTTAGGGTTCAGATCGCGCTATATGTGGAGAATAATGCACAGCAATCAGCTCGTTTTTATTTTAAAGTGGCGTTTATCGGTTTTTGCAAATGAAATCTTCATATGTAGGCTACATATATATACTTACTTTTTTATTTACTGTGCTGTTAATGTTGTACTTAAGGCATTTGATAGGAAACAAACAGTGACACAATAAGGTTCTGAAAGTGTTGTAATTGTTTGTGTGATCACTTTGCTTGTAGAAGGTTATGACAGACCCAAATCATCACTGCTGCAAAGTTGCATTTTTCCAGTTGCCAAATATGTTAATGTAAAGCCACGTTCACACAGCAGCAGAATAATATTGTCAGTCCTGTATTTGGGTCCTTAACAAGGTTGCATTCACACAATACAGTTATTTACAGGGGTGACAACAGCATTCTATAACCAAACTCGCACCCGTCTATTTTCAGGACTCACAACCGCATTCTCAGAAAACACGTGATGTATGAACTTGACGACCAGTTGTAGTACAGTGCGTGAGAGCCGCTCATGTGTGGTTTCACTCTGGGTAAGTTACAGTGACCAAGAAATGAGCTGTGCATCATCTGAAAGTTTTAGATCCAGTCACTGTTCTCCACTGGAGCGGTTTCCGTCAGTTTTGTGTTCTGTGCGTGACTCAAATGCAGTGTCATGCGCGGGATGCAGAAAAGGATGCGAATGCTTATACGGGCTTGACTCTCATTGCACGTTAATACAGATGAGATGCTACTGTAAGCTGCTGTTTGAACGGGACATTTCGAGACTCACACCTGTAAGGAAATGTAGTTGTCAATCCCTAAAACTGACAGTGTGAACATGGCCGTAGTTAATGTAGTGATTACTATCATTTCTGGAGCTATGGTATTTTTAAACTGTGTCAGAGATGTTAGCGTGTTTCTAATAATATCGGTCATTATCACTGATCACATGATCACGGTCAAACATGCACTCCACGATCTAATGTGTAGTGTCTTATTAACTCACTGGCATGCATTGTGTGCAATGCATCTCTTCTCCCTCTTCACATTTTGTTGATTTTCTCCACTGCTAAAGAAACTCTTAAGCCTCTTAAACGTCCTTGTACATTTCTGAATTACTTTTTTCTTTACTAGGATCTTTTCATAAATTTGAAGAGGAAACACCCACATTTCTAAGAATTTTCTTAGAATTCTGTCACTAGGAGCAACTCTTTGTACTAAGAATTTTCATGAGTACAGGCCCTGATCATCTACGTGGAGGAAAACAACAACAAAAACCTCAGAAATTGCTAGTAAATTACACAAACAATTACAAAGAAATGGCAAGTCAAAACACATTGAATTAAATGTAACATTTTGAAGTAGAAAAACTGAAATTGTATTTTCTTGAAAAATGTAATCTTTGAATGTATTATTATTATTTACAATGTAGTGTAATGTTTTTATTATTATTATTAGCTCTAAAAAGGGGAATATTTATGACGAATTATAACTGGTTATGATTCATAATAAATATTTAGATTATATCTTCGAATTAACTGTAGCAGAATCAATATTACAATTATTTGATCTGTCCGTCCACCGAGCAGACAATATAATAATTTATCAATGCAAGGAATGTTTATTTTTCTGGCCACGGAACAATAATCTGTCCTTCTTTGTGCAATGCTAGCAGTAATTTAGCAAAATGTAGCAAAGGTTCAAACATTCATTGACTTCAAACTGTGAGCAGCAAACAGAGACAATCCGTTGTGAATATAAGGGATTTAATAAATGAAACTATATCTAACATATAACTAACTAAAACATATATACACAGAATGAAACAAAGTAAGGAAAAGAGAGAGAATAGTTAAACGGCACTGAAGATGCTCAGCATCCTGTCTGCTCCTAAGAGCATTACGGTGGAGTTTGACACTGAGCTGGTTTAATGTGGGCTTTACCTTGACTGCAGACCTCGCTGTCTAATCACCCCTGCTGCTCACACGGTTACAGCTGAGCCCAAATCCCACTGGATTTCATCTGTTTGGCTTCCACTGAGTGAGGTGAGATTCCTTCTTATTGCTTCCACCTATCAAAGACTTTATCAGATCAGCGACCACTAAAGGAAAAACAGAAAACTAAGAAGGCCACTTTGGCGGGTCTGGATCGACCCATCACACAAACACTGTGACAGGTTGAGTGAGGTATCTCAGCTGCCTTCATTTAGGACTTCATCTCTGTAACCTCAAAGTAGGTGAATGTGATTGACTGCACAGATCACTGAGAAACCAGCTTTCACGTATAACATTTAATTATTTTTAAATGTAATTTATTCCTGTGCCAATCTAAATTTAAAGCAGCCATTACTCCAGTGTCACGTAATTCTTCAGAAATCGTTCTAATATGCTGATTTGGTGCTCAATAAATATTTCTTATCAATTTTGAAAACAGTTGTGCTGCTTAATGTTTTAGTGGAATTCTTTGAAAGGATTTTTGGAAGAATTCCAAAAATGATTAATAGAAATTTCAAATGATCAGCAACTTTTGATCAATTTAAGGCATATTTGCTGGATAAAACTATAACCTTTGTAACTTTGTAAATTGATATAACTTTGCAACTACATGTCAACTAACTTTCACTAGAGTATTAGTAGACTTATGGTTAGGGACAGTGGATTAAGTTGACAGGTAGTTGCAAAGTTAAAGGGGAGGTCTACTGCTATTTCATGCATGTTGAGTTATTTTACACTGTTAAAGAGTTGGATTCTCATGCTAAACATGGCCAAAGTTTAAAAAAACTATATGAATGTAGAACAGAGTATTTCTGTGTCAAATATACTCCTTCCAGGGTTTTTTTCTTCATGACGTAATGAAGGGTGGAACTCCTTGTATGGGCATTTCTCCCGGAAAAGCACGCCTGCGCACACACATCGACCAGAGCGAGAGCAAGAGCGCGCGTCCATCAACGTGCTTCATTCGGCTGCACTGAACAGGACTCGCTCGAGAAGAATGTCTCCAAAGAAGTGTGTTTTTGGTTGTAAGGGAAAGATAACCTTGTTCAGCTTACCAAAGAACCCAGCATTATGTAAACAGTGGATGCAGTTTGTTTTTCCGGGGCAGCAACGGAGTTTTGCAAGTGTGTTTGTTGACAAACATTTTATAAACAAGGCCCAGTTCGGGGCTGGATTTGCACATCTGGAAGAAGGAGCGGTCCCAGCTATAAAAGATCCCAGTCATGGTTCAGAACTGCAGACGGTAAGTAAAATGGCATCAAATGTCTGTATTTTGTTGGCAATCGGGCAAGTGCTCATCACTCCGCCCAAGGCGCACCTCCAGGAGCTTGGCTGTTTTCGGAGAGAAACGGAAAGCTGTATTTTCTTTTATAAATATCATAAAACTAAAGACTCTTTGGAGCTATGAACGATGCTATACTACTCTATATGTACTCAAGATCAACATGAGATTGGGTGAAACTGTGTGTTTTATGTCCCCTTTAATTATAGTTATTAGAAAGTGTGTTGGGGGACCATCAAAACAAAATGTTAGCAGATATTAACCAGACAGTCTACTAATACGCTAATGACTATAGTTGAGATGTATAGTGCCAAAGTTACTTGTAGTTAGAGCATCTAAAGTGGATTATCAAAATTAGGGGCCCTATCATACACCCGGCGGAATGCGGTGCAAGTGTTTTCTGCTAGTTTCAGCTTGACGCAGTTCTCATTTTCCCGTCCTGCACCACGTTGTTTAAATAGCAAATGCATTTGTGCCCATTTGTGTGCCCATGGGCGTGCTTGTCTGCAAACAAGGTGTGTTCAGGCGCATTGTTGGCACGTTGCTATTTTGAGGAACTGAAAATAGACTGCGCCATAGACTAACTCAAACCTGGTCTAAAGTCTGGCGCAATATTTTTTCTTTGTTATTTAAAGAGTGCGTTAGTAATATGCGCCTATAGGCGGGTGCACAACGCGCGTACACTTTGCTTATTACACACACAAACATTTTTTAAAATGAAAAATTACATTCCGGCATGTAAATAGCGAACCCGCCATGGCGCGAGCGCAACTGGCTTTTAAAGGGGATGGGAGATGAGAATCTGATTGGTTTATTGCACGTTACGCCAAAAAAACACACATTACTCATTAAGAGAATAGGGACAACCCGTTAAGACAATGCGCCAGGGTGCGCCGACCATTTTCCCGTCGTTAAACTAGCAAAAGTGGATTTAAAACCATGCACTTAGATTGTTAAAATAGGGCCCAAAGTTTTATAATTATAATAACAACTAATATTAATATACAACTTAAATATTAACAAATTAAATGAAAACAGTGGTATGCAGTCTTCAAGTATTCTCAATTACATAAATAATCTATTTCACATAATTAAACAAGTAAACAACACTCACTGCTCTTTATTTATTTGTTTGTTTATGATTTTTACTTTGTCAATATTGTTGTTTGTTTAATATTTATGACACAATAGGCAGTAGCAGGTCTATTAGGCTGCATTTACGCTGGAACACCCAATGCTGATTGGTGCTGATATTTTGACAGAAATGATTTCCCCCAACCTGTTTACATGTACAGACCCACTGTTACACTAATAACTCACCAGACAAGCAGTTTGACCGAGAAGTGTGTTTGCTCACATGCACAGCCAAGCAATTATTCAAAAGCAGCCGTCTGACAGTTTGATAACACTGGTACTGAATTGAGTTTGTACTTGGGACTATATATACACACACATATGCCAGACCTGGGCAATATTGCAAAAAAAAAAATCTTGATTTTTTTTTCAGAACATTTGACCGGTGTAAATGTAAAACCAATTCACTTGTTTAATATCTTTGCAGAAAAAAAAAGCAAGATAAAAACATCCTGTATAATATAAAACACATACAAACTTATACATTTACATCAACAGGAACACAAACTATTCTGTGCTATTCTGAGAGAATTCTGCTGGCCCATGAGCACTTATGCCATTTTAAGCTAGAAACCCTTTTGTTGATTGCTGCAATATATCCAACCATGAATCAAACACCTTGGAGGACTTAAATAAGTGCTGATTAGCATGACCGGCAAATGCCCCAATGCAACAAGACACTTCACTTCATTTTCATTCCCGGCAGCCGGCAAGCTATAAACGTCCAACACCACCACAGCAGATTCATTCTTAAACATCAAACAAAAGGAAGATGAATCAAATAT
>NW_015506196.1:141856-142520 GCF_001515645.1 Sinocyclocheilus grahami
GGAAGATGAATCAAATATCACTTTCCTTTAAATTAAATATGAAATCTCTTTTCTCTGCAGCTTTCTCCACTTTGACTACCTTTCTCTCTAATCAGCTTTGACTACAATTCCTCTAATCTTCCAAGCAGTCAATCCATTTACCTTAATATGTTCTCTTTCACACCTCTGAGCTTTAAAGGCAGTGTAATTCGTTACAGTGTTTTACTTAAGCCGAGCCATCTGGTTTCATCTTTTTTTGACTTTTACAGTACTGTGAAGAATCCTGTGGTCAATCTTCTCTCTCTCTCTCTCGCCCACTACTGCATATCTCTTTATCAACAGGCAAGCTGTGGTACGAAGGGATCCATTGGCTTTGTAAACTGTGTGCACTTTTGTTTTAAGGGAATCTTTCTGAAGGAGCTCTGAAGGGGAGGGGTTAAATCTAGGGAGGATTCTGAAAATTAATTCCCTTGTCTAATAAAATAATGAAAACTCTTTGAAAGAGTGGAAGAAACGGAGAGCAGCATTTCAATGCCTATGCCTCAAAAGGCCTTTGAAACCTCTTAGCCTTGACTGCTGGAACATCTTTCTATAGACTGTTTGGGAAGAAGAGAGAATGAATATGTGGTTGATGTTGTTTCTCTTGCTTCCATCTGCCGAGCAACCATCGCTGATTAGAGAACAT
>NW_015506196.1:143535-144263 GCF_001515645.1 Sinocyclocheilus grahami
CAGTTTTGGAGTTGTTCTCCAAACCAGATGTCAGTGCACTAAATATTGGTGAAACTGCTTGCTAGAAGTGTTCATAGACTTCAGCAGGGGTGCCATCAGGTCCTTTGTTCTTTGTCAGGGGCTTTGTTTTTTGGCATCTGACAAAAAGCTTTACAAAAGTCAATTAGAGCTAATGGGTTGTCTAGTTGTTCTGCTAAAGCACATCACTGTAAGCACCGCATTACAGGCCGGGAAGACTGCTGTTCTACTATTAGGCCATAGAGGCAGGGGAAGAGTTTCAAAACACATTCAGCTTTGGCTTGAGATGGGCCGTGACCCAGTCTGATGAGCCACTGACCCTTTTTCTCCCAGCTGATCAAGCCTGAGAGAAAATCTGTCACTCATTTAATTCATTTCCCACTTAATCTGCAAAGGGAAAATATTAAGACTGTGCCACCATGCTCATCATCAGGACCGAATCTGAGCACTCAATCGATGTGAGGCTTCTGCCCAAAATAGAGCTCAAAATAAGAACCAGATCAAAATCTAGTTGTAATGTTGAAAGACGAGAGAAAAAAATGCAAATGCATAATTTAAGATAAGAAAAATATAAGCTGAACAGGTCTTTAGTCATTAAACATCCAAATTCAAACAAAAATGTCAAAAGTATATCATTTCTAGATCTTCCTTTTTTTGTTTGAGGGAATGTTAAGAATCTGTTTTCTATCAGTTCTTCATGTCCTCTATGA
>NW_015506196.1:146800-147200 GCF_001515645.1 Sinocyclocheilus grahami
ATTTATGCCCTCTAGCAATTCTACAGATATACCTACATGACAACATGGTGCATTCCCTTTCTGAAACCTATTTAAATCACAACATCTGACTTGATTGCATGTATTAAAATAAGATTGCATATGCTAACATTACTTAATACAAAGTTAATGTAAACTAAAAACAAACAACACTTTGCAGCACCCATTAATCTTGGTTAATATTAATTTCAGTCAATACTAATACATATGCAAATGCATATAACAGCATTATTTTCACGAATGAACATAAACCAAGATTAATACATGTAAAATAAGATAATTGCTAGTGCATAATACCCAATGCATTAACAAATATTAATGTATGCATGCATAGCATATAGCTGTCACGAATCCGGTCCATGAACTTCCAATTTCATTGACT
>NW_015506196.1:150350-163515 GCF_001515645.1 Sinocyclocheilus grahami
CGAATGGATCCGCACGTCTCACGTCTCGTCAGCCCTGTAACAATAGCAAACTAATTCTTATTGTATGAAAGTGTTACCAAAATGTTGTATTTATTACATGTTTAATGAGAGAGAGAGAGATTTTACAATACTTTAAGACAAACCAATTACCACAAACATAATTGATCAAATCCCATTAAATCAATATATTAATTTATTCATCCTCTACAACAGAGCAAAGTACATTTTTGTAGCACCCAATACTGAATTTTTTTTCGGATCATTCATCAAACTATAGTAATTAAAATCTATTTTTAAATGAGCTTTCAACGTTTTAACATATGAATACCACATCATCATCAGAACCCTTCACCCTATTTTGTCTACTCATATATATATATATATATATACAGCCATCTTTGCTTTTACCAAAATAAGCTCCCTCTTTTTCTGGGAATAACTATAACCTAGAATAAACATCTTTTTAGAAAAAAACTACAAATAAATTTAAAAAGATTCTTCAGCATGGAAAACAGAGGCTAGAGACGGCAACAATCCCATTTGACAGGTTGCTCTTGAAAGCAACCAGTACAATGAATCATGATATCCCATCCTCTCCCATTTTAACAAATTCCAGCTGGCAGTCCATTCGAGTTACATTTTTTTAAGTCTATTAAGAACAAAGTTCTGCTCATTCCACCCAACTGATTCAAAATAATGCATGCTAGCGGTCTCCACACCAGGTCTGCAGCACCACAGGGAAGCCCCTGTATGAACTGGAATCGAACAGATGGTCTTCTACTACTCAAACCTTGTCCTCCTCCATCCCTCGGCAAATACAGTACACTCTGAGACGTCCAGTATAATCCGTCCCAAAAGAAATCAACAAAAAGCGCCTGAACCTTTGACAGCAACTCAGTGAAGGATCGACGCATGTCAGGTGATGCCATAAAGTTTGATGAAATCAAATTATTAATAAGAAGAACGCAACCTCTATAAGACATTTTTGGTGAAATCCACTTCAGTTTGACTATATGACTTTTAACCTTCTCAATGACATTATCCCAGTTTTTAAGTCCAAATGTTTCTTCACCCAAAAAAACACCTAAATATTTAGGCTTTTTTGGGGCAGTAATATAAGAACCACACTCCTGCAACTTAAAGGTAAACATTCTTTATTCTAAGCTATCATTCAGTAATGCTAAAAGATCTTCTCCAAATACAGGCCAAAAGGATTTCTAAAAAATCAACAGGTAGTCCATCTAATCCAGGAGTTTTTCTGTTCTGCATTTTTCAATCTCAAGAGCTTCAAAATAGCGTTGGTCTCTAGTGGCTTCAGCTAGGCCTTGGAGTTTCTCCACTTCAGACTCCAGAGCTTTCATGGAATGCATCAAGACTTTGGTGACATTCCTATTGTATTGTTGACACAATTGCTTTGTTTGAACTTTTAATCCCACCACTGCTGTAGAGACATAAAATCACTTTTTGTTATTAGATGATTTTTCCAAAAAGTCACAACTTTTTTACATTTTAAATCCTCTAAAAGGGCTGTATTAAATTGCCAGTAGGCACTACTAGGCTTTACACATAAAAAAAAAGAATTACAACACTAGAGTGGTCAGAAAAGTCTGCTGGACTAATAAAACAATTTTTAAATACATTGACATGATGTTTAAAGCAATAAAAGTGATCAAGTCTGGCCATAGATTGTCTTTACAATGAGTCCAGGTGTACTGACTTTGATTACCATGAAAGACTCTCCACACATCACATAAATCATGAGTCTTTATCAAATGAATCCTATGAGTGCGAGAAGCAAGATGAGGCTCCACATGATTTCTATCCAATCTACTATCTTCTGTGCAATTGCAATCCCCACCAATAAATACAATATCATTATCTTAACACTTACAGCCTCTAAAAAAAACAGTCTCTCTGTGCCAACAACTGGAGCATATACAGTAATAAATACAAGTCGTCCATTTTCATATGATGCACTCATTTTTAACAAATGTCCTTTAATGACCTCAACACACTCAACAGACTCAAATTCTTTAAAAATTTTGGAAAAGAGAATTCCCCCTCCACCAATGTTATTAGTTTTGTGACTCAAAAAACATCACCATCCCATTCTCTCTTCCAATCAACTTATCAACAGTACTATGGGTTTCTTGTAAAAATAACATCTAGATTAATAGAAGGGAGCACAGCCTGAAAAATTAAGTAATTTTTTTCCTTCATCTCTAGTACCATTTAAATTCAAGCTACTGTAAGATTTAAAGAAGCTCAGACACTTTCATCTTCTGAAGTATGGACAATGCACACAAAGGGCCCTATCATACACCAGGCACAATGCGGCGGCAGGTGCGACTCAAGTGTTTGTTGCTAGTTTTAGCCCGACGCAGTTATCATTTTCACGTCCTGCGCCACATTGTTTAAATAGCAAATGCATTTGCGTCCATGGGCGTGCTGGTCTGAAAATGAGGTGTATTCAGGCTCATTGTTTGCGGGTTGCTATTTTGAGGCAACTGAAATAGACTGTGCCTTTGACCAACTGAAACCTGGTCTAAAGTCAGTAGTGCAATATTTATTTTTTGTTAATTAAAGAGCGCGTTAGTAATATGCGCCTATAGGCGGGTGAACAACACGTGTGTGTACACTGCTTTTTACACACACAGGAACGTGCAGCAGCACACAAACATGGCAAATATTAAAAATGAAAGGATTACAATGTAAAAGATTATTATTGTGCCCCGTAGTTAGTCTGCTCGCGCGCTTTAACCTCACGCACAAGCAGAATCTTTCTTCTCTGGAGAAGTGTTCAGTCTTTGCTCTTGCAAACTCTGCCATGTAAATAGTGAATCCGCCATGGCGCGAGTGCAACTGGCCTCTAAAGGGAATGGGAGATGAGACTCTGATTGGTTTATTGCATGTTACGCCCATAACACACCCATGACTCTTTAAGAGAATAGGTACAACCCTATTGGACCATGCGCCCGGCTCGCCGACTGTTTTTCCCGTCGTTAAACTAGCAAAAGTGGATTTGGACATGCTCTAAGTGCATTTGCGCCGTGCGTAATAATAACCATATATAAATATGGTCCACGTGTATTAACATACAGACATCTGTTTCGACATCTCACTGAGAGAAGATGTGAGAAAAGTCCATTCTCACCTATCCTTTTCATCCACTTCCTTCCCCTCAGCTCAGCATACTCAGCTCACTCAGAATGGTCAATAGCAAAACATAATGTTCTGCATGAATGCAAGTGATATTCACAGTCATGTTTGATATCATTTGAATTGTCTCCGTGCGACTGGTACAATGGTCTAAATCTTACAAGAAGTAGATTAAAAAGTAATACACATCCTACAAGTTTAAAGATATTTCGCTCACTGTAGAGGGTGTGCCATTTCCCAGTGTCTTTCATGCAACTTACCATCTATCACCCAAAAGGTGTACACAATCAATGCAAATTCCAATTGTAAGTTCCCGTCTCCATTTGGAGGATGTTTGTCTTAGTCTAAGTACTTAAGTGAATGTTGCAAGAAGATCTGGGCGCTTCTGTAACCAGATGAGCGTGTTGCGTGGAGTGTGTCCATACACTCCATACTATGCATTTTCCTGAATTCAGGTATGCATCCTTTACTCTGACATTTATCTTTGAAAATGTCTCAGCTTTATTCAAGTTGTAGGTAGTTATATAACTATCAGGGGTTAGACAAATCAAATATTAAAAATGAAAGGATTACAATGTAAAAGATTATTATTGTGCCCTGTAGTTAGTCTGCTCGCGCACTTTAACCTCACGCACAAGCAGAATCTTTCTTCTCTGGAGAAGCGTTCAGTCTTTGCTCTTGCAAACTCTGCCATGTAAATAGTGAATCCGCCATGGCGCGAGTGCAACTGGCCTCTAAAGGGAATGGGAGATGAGACTCTGATTGGTTTATTGCATGTTACGCCCATAACACACCCATGACTCTTTAAGAGAATAGGTACAACCCTATTGGACCATGCGCCCGGCTCGCCGACTGTTTTTCCCGTCGTTAAACTAGCAAAAGTGGATTTGGACATGCTCTAAGTGCATTTGCGCCGTGCGTAATAATAACCATATATAAATAGGGTCCACGTGTATTAACATACAGACATCCGTTTCGACATCTCACTGAGAGAAGATGTGAGAAAAGTCCATTCTCACCTATCCTTTTCATCCACTTCCTTCCCCTCAGCTCAGCATACTCAGCTCACTCAGAATGGTCAATAGCAAAACATAATGTTCTGCATGAATGCAAGTGATATTCACAGTCATGTTTGATATCATTTGAATTGTCTCCGTGCGACTGGTACAATGGTCTAAATCTTACAAGAAGTAGATTAAAAAGTAATACACATCCTACGAGTTTAAAGATATTTTGCTCACTGTAGAGGGTGTGCCATTTCCCAGTGTCTTTCATGCAACTTACCATCTATCACTCAAAAGGTGTACACAATCAATGCAAATTCCAATTGTAAGTTCCCGTCTCCATTTGGAGGATGTTTGTCTTAGTCTGAGTACTTAAGTGAATGTTGCAAGAAGATCTGGGCGCTTCTGTAACCAGATGAGCGTGTTGCGTGGAGTGTGTCCATACACTCCATACTATGCATTTTCCTGAATTCAGGTATGCATCCTTTACTCTGACATTTATCTTTGAAAATGTCTCAGCTTTATTCAAGTTGTAGGTAGTTATATAACTATCAGGGGTTAGACAAATAGTACTAGCATAACCTCTGATTATTGTTTGAGCTTTAACTAAGTTGTACATAGTTGACTGTAGGGGGCTAAACAGAACTACTATTTAAAGAATGATAAGCATGGGTGACCTATTAAATAGTATTAGTCATAATATCTTGCTAATGATCAGACTGGTGAGTTTGTGACCGTGAGGTCATGTAAAACAGCCGACGTGAGACACTCTGAGCGACATAGATTCCTAATGAACGAGTAAATATATAAAAAAGTAAATATTAAAAATAAATGTATTAATTAATTAATAAAGTAAAGAGTTATCTAGAATAATCAAATGTCAGAATAATAATAATTAGAAATGGACAAACAACCAATTTGCATTTCAATCTAAATTCGAGGTCATAATAAAATGGAGTCATATTAGAATTTAATTAAAATTAAATAACTTTGCACAGAAAACCTTCAGCCACTGTTGGATACCTTCATTGGGCCAATTGTGTGGACCTTACACTACCTATTTTTAACTCACTCATATGACAAAAGAAAAATAAAATAAAAACAAATTATAAAAAAAATACTAAACATCTTCACCATCTTCTTCTTTTTTTTGTTTTGCTTTCAGAACAAGTTTCTTTAACCAATCAATCTCTTGATGCTTCTTGATCCTTAACACTGAGTAACCACTTTATTTCAAGGACCAGAACTGTGTGGAGGCAAAATAATCCTCATCAGAGTCCATTCCAACATATCAAAAGTCTGAAAACACTCACTTTGAAGACGAAACCTTTTCATTTTATCAGGAGACTGAAAAAACATCTCTACTTTTTTTTATCCTTATCTCTGGAAGAATTATCATCTATAAGCATCTCACTTTCTTCATCCAAAGCAATCCAACCTCTTTTATTTCCATGCTAGTACTTGCCTCTTCCTCAGTATCAGTGATTATCTGTTGACTGTTCTCAACAGAGTTCTCTTTGTTTTCCTGCTTCAACATTTAATTTTGTTCAAACCTCTCAGCTCTGTTTTGTTGTTTCTGTTTTGTTCCCTGAGAATCAATTGATTCATTCTGTTTCTGACTCTGAAATTAATTTTTTTTAAAATGTTGCCCCTAAGATTCATGTGATCCATATAATTCTTGTCCCTGTGATTCATTCACTTCTTTCTGATTTTGTCTTTGAAGTTCATTTAATTCACCCAGTATTGGTCTCTGAAGTTCATTCTGCTGTTGTCTTTGATGTACAGCTAATTCATTCTGTTTTTGTCCCTGATATTCACTTGATTCATTCTGTCTTTGTCTCTTCTGAGTTTAATTTGATTCATTCTGGTTTTGTCTTTGAGATTAATTTAATTCAACTTGTTCTGGAGTCTTATTAGCCTCAGCAGTATTTTTTTCTGGACAAGAACGTATGAGTTGACCCTCCATTCCACACCTAAAAACATTTCATGTTTTCTGAGGAGGCATAAACAGTATAATCATCTACTCTGAACTTGAATACTAAATTGAGTTCTTTATTGTTGTTTTTTAGAATCATAACCTAAAACATCTATAATATTCTATTCTATCATATCTAAACGAAACAACATGCTTCAAATGCGGAAATTTACAACCAAGAGAAATCAATCTTATCGGTGACATTAACTGCCCATGTCTTGCCAGTTCCCTCTCCAGCATCTCATTACTAAATGGAGGGACTTGAGACAAAATTATCTTTTTTTTGCTGGATTAACGAGCGATACCTCTTGAACAAAGACATCCCGAATCATTAGACCTTGCTCAACAACCACTTTGTCAAAACTATCAAAGAAACTCACAACTCCATTGTTCATTCTGGACGCAGATTTAACCCAATAAACAACCATGTCTGAAAGTCTCTAACAGGATTATTAATGAGATTAATAATGGTAAAGGGCAATGACAGGATCAGAGGATTAGCCATGTAGCTTTGAAGTCAATTTGAGGTAGAAAAATGGACTTGGAATAGTTCACAGAAGTGCATGGGAAAAATGCAAAGAGAATCTACCTACTTGGACAGGAATGTGCAACTTTTTCATTTACATTATTGCAAAAATGTGAGTGATTTTGATTTCAATACAAGGTCAGATTTATTTGGCACCGTGTCCTGCAATGTATAATTTGGGCCTGTAGTGCTGACTCCAACTATAGCCAGTATTACACCACCCTCAGGCTTTTAAAAAGCAATTCTCCTCAGTGATTGGTTTCATCTGCTCTGTTTCCTCTTATTTCTATATTAGACAGACGGAGGAAGAGGTATTGGGTGTGTGTGTGTGTGTGTGTGTGTGTGTGTGTGTGTGTGGTGAGGGGGGAGGGGGGTTGGGGTAAATCGCTTGGCTAAATGTGCAGCTTTTCCCAGCATCTCTGTGGCACTAATTACAGCATGATATGAACAAAGTGTGTTCTCATTAGCCCGATACTGCAACCTTAATCAGTCTGTAGCTGGATGAAGAACACAGCATCAGTACACAGAATTGCAATTAAAGCCCTCTAAAAAAATAACTGGCCTAATGAAGCCACCTGTTTGTTCAGAGAGTGCGAGAGTGAAAGAGATGTGGGAATGAGTGAGTGGAGCAACTAAACAGTCATGACTCACTCATTGTGGCATGAAATGTGTCTTTAACTTTGCCTCACAGTAATCAATAGGCTTGCCCTTCAACCCTGCATCATGCTGACATGAAGAGAACTGTGGCATAACTGTCCAGCCATGAAGAAAGAAAATCCCATCCTTTTCTCTCTTTCTCCCTCTGTATCCCTGCTAATCCTCTTGCTAGGCTCCTATGAAAAGCAGGTAAGTGGCTTGTTAGTGGGTAAGATTTCCCCCAGTGGCATGATTACGGACAACTCTGGAGAGGAGGAGCTGGGAAAGAGTGAGACAGGGAGTGTGCCAGGACATGGGATTGGTGTAAACACAAAAGTGCACAAGCACTAAAAACTATAAGCAAGCTGCAAACAAGACTCCAGACGCATTCAAGCAGAACTACTAGACTCTATTTCAGCATAAGAAAATTCACAGATGATCCCATGAGCCAGAATCATGGTAAATTTGGCCAAATGATTGTTTCTAGGCACACATTGGCTGGAAATATTTAGTTTGATCTATTGACCTTTTTAAAAATTTCATAGCATATCCTGATCGGTTTTTGAATTATGCCACATAAAAATCATGCAACTAATGGTCCTAAGATGAAAGAACACTGACAGCACAGAGCATACGATTACAGCATCATTTCTGTGGCAAATTAGGCCTAAATATAGACTTGAAGCACAAACCCAAACAGTCTAGAAAGAGAAGATGGTGCTAAACATTAATTTGAATACATGCTGACTAGTAAACTAGCACATTTAGTTTTTAGAAATATCCTAGTGATTCTGTGTTTGTTTGTTTAATTTCTGTACAATGTAAGTCAATGGTCACCAGTACGGTTTAGATTATCAACATTCTTCAAAAAGCAAACAAGCCACATAGGATATTATAATTTCAAATTTTAAGAAGAAAGACTAGACAATGCAATGTGGAAATAAAATACATTTAAGATAAGCCTATACTCTCTCAAAACAAGTCTTAAAAATAAATTAATGTACTTGAGCAGCAATATTAAGGATGTTTAGGCATTTGTACTGGAAAGCAAAACAGAAATACTGATTAAGACCATTTTTTTGCAGTGTTGTCACACATAAAAATGCGCCTCAGAAAATTAGACGCTCACAGAAACAGAGATCTCCGAACAAGACCACTGGGAAAACCGTGTTGCTTAATTTAGCTTTGAAAAAAAAAAAGGCTGAATGTAATACTAGCAGACTGATTACTGCACAATAAACACTTACAAACAGTATCTGAAACAGTGCACATGATGCAATGCTAAACATTTCACACACTTGTATGCTTCATTGTTACATGATGTAATAATTTCATGTTTAATTCAGTTAGAGCTGTCCAATTATCATCTCTCAAATCACTTATTTTTAATCGAATGTTCTGATAAAATATCTTGGCAGTCTGAACAAAAGGTGGCAATAAAATGTTGGTTGATATTTCATTAATTATTCTGCAAGTGGAACTTTGAGAGGATTGCATTATGTGATAAAATATCCTGAAAATACATATACGTGCCACAGAAATATTACAAGGTGTATGGTATTGCACTGAACACTGCTGACAGTACAGCTGACAATAGAGCAGACAAGCACAGACAGTTAAGAATGCTTGTCAATAGGCCAACAAACAGCAACATTTCAAACAATCTAAAGTTGTCTGTTGCATTTAGAGTGATGGGAAACACAACTGTCATGTTTACACTGCACCAACAAACTAGCATGTGTGTGTGTGTGTGTGTGTGTGTGTGTGTGTGTGTTGCTTGCTATGAAAGGATGCTAAAAAGGAAAAGGTTGTGGATGGAGCCCTGCTTCATCCTCATGAATTACTGAACCAAACACTAACACATATACTACTGTTAAGATTTGTATTTATGTTTTTGAAAAATATAGTAAAATCAGTAATATTGCAAAGCTGAATTTTTAGCAGCCATTACTCCAGTCTTTAGTGACAAATGATCCTAATTAGATCAGCATATTAGATAATTCTAATATGCTGGATTTGCTTCTCACTAAACTGCTGCAAATGTTAAAAACAGCTGTGCTGCTTGATATTTTGTAGCAACCACAATATTTTTTTTTCTCAGGGTACCTTGATGAGTAGCGTTCCAAAGAAAAGTCTTTATTGTCACTTTTGATCAATTCAATGTGTCCTTGCTGATTAAAATTATGTTTTTTTCAATAAGCAAAAATAAAAATTGTATTGAGCCCATACTTTTGAATAACTGTATTACTTAAATTTCTGTCCTTAAAAAGATAACTAAGTTTTAAAGTATGCACGATTAATAGCCTTTTTTCTCCTGTTTCACTAATGCAGTTGAGTCTACACACTTTTGTTTCCATGGAGTTGGCAGGGAAACGGCTGGTTGGAAAATCATCCCAGACTGCTCAAACATCCCAAGACCCAACAAAGGCCAATTGAACATGTTCAGTCCGGTGAACAGACGCCAACAAACACCAACACAAGCCAACACCGATAACACACTGATCCAACTCAACCTAACAACCATTGGCTGCTGGTGTTTGTTGGCATTCTGAAGCATGACACACGAAACAACAGGCATGTGCTTTTTCATTCACATTCACTTGCTGAAGACTCATTCTGGATCAGATTAACTACTTTACCGATAAGCTTAAGAAGCAGACGGTGTCGACCAGCAGAGCCTCACATTTTACACAGCAGCAGACGGTCAGAGAGGTTTAGACCCAGCACATAAACACTCAGTAAGTGGAGTGATGATGCAGATCTAAGAGAAATCTAAACCTCTTAACTTGTGTGCTGCAATGAGACGTGCCTATCATCCATTTAGGCTTCTCTTTGAATGCACATCGAGGAGAATTGTTTTAATTTGAGCAAATGTTAACAGAATGCTCACAGTTGTGTCTCTCCAGGCAACGTCAGATGTTGCTGTTAATTAAAACTAAACACGTGAACACAAGTGGAACACAAAGAAATTACCCCTGTCAAGTTCGTGGGCCAAAGCTAAAGTTGGATCTCAAATGCAATAAGAAAAACTTAAACAGTAAAGATAATGGCTCAGTTGTGTTTACACATTTAACTGGGATAAGAGGAAGTGGCTTAAAGCAATAGTTCATACAAAAACAAATATATAAAAGTACCATAACAGTAATCCATATGATTTATGTACTGTGGGATGAACATTTGGTTGAGTGGAAAAGAGCAAGCACATGGCTGTGACAGCTATGTGCTGGACAGCGTTCTGTGCCGAACACTGTTACCCTATATCACCTATGACCAGGCCAGTCACTGACCAGAGGTAAGGATAATGCACAGGATAGGTCAGCAGTCTTATTCAACATGGTGGGACAGAGAATGGTACAGGACAGTAGTACTCCAACAGCGTACATTTTTTGTGTCTCTTTTATCTACAGTACCGAGTATGATTTATGTACTGTGGGATGAACATTTGGTTGAGTGGAAAAGAGCAAGCACATGGCTGTGACAGCTATGTGCTGGACAGCGTTCTGTGCCGAACACTGTTACCCTATATCACCTATGACCAGGCCAGTCACTGACCAGAGGTAAGGATAATGCACAGGATAGGTCAGCAGTCTTATTCAACATGGTGGGACAGAGAATGGTACAGGACAGTAGTACTCCAACAGCGTACATTTTTGGTGTCTCTTTTATCTACAGTAATACATCTATTGGAACAGGGTTGCAAAACACAGATACAGAAAGTGAGACATGTGAGATGAAGAAATAAATGTTATTTTCCATATATATGGCATTTCCAACATTTCGATTATGAAGGTCGTGTGACTCACTATACTTAATTTTTTTTTTTACTTTTCTCAATCTCAGGGCTGTCTCCATTAAGACTTAAAATCTGAAACATTAATACTGTTTTTTTTTGTTTTTTTTAGATCAACATTTTTATAGTCCTTGCATAACATTGTATTGTTTATGTAACTCATTGTCTAACAGCATAATAATCCGGAGTGAAATAATATAATAAAAAAAGAGCCGAGGCAAATCCAGCCATTTTAGGCTTCAAAACTTAGAAGAAAAAAAAGTCCCATAAAATCCCGGTGGGACTGATTATTACAGTTTTCTCTATTATTATATTTTAAAATGTAATTTATTCCCTGTGATGCAAAGCTGAATTTTTAGCAGCCATTACTCCAGTCTTCAGTGTCACATGATCCTTCAGAAATCATTCTAATATGTTGACTTTGTGCTCAAGAAACATTAAACATGTTTCTATTATCACTGCTAAAACACATGTGCTGCTTAATATTTTGTGGAAGCTGTTATTTTTTTTCAGGATACCTTGATTAATGGAGAGTTTATTTATTCATTTATTTTTAAAGCATTTATTTGAAGTCCCTGCATAACATTGCTTACATACTGTTTATGTAACTCATTGTATAATAATATAATACTTTTGGTGAAGTAAAATAATAAAATAAAATAAATAAATTACAAGATAAATAATAATAATAATAATAAATCATTAACAAAAAATAAAAACAGGAGCTTGAATGTCTTGTGGGGAATTTCAACTATCCTCTTAAAGCTTATAGAAGTTGTCTTTCTGTCCCTCATATATAACTGTTTTTTGCTTTCCCGCAGAGTTGTAAAAACTGGAACTAAACCCCATCAAGCTCTAAATGAGGAACTGGCATTAAGAGGAATAATTTGAGCTCACACTGTGCACACTCTGATCTTTATAGCGTGTTTGGCTGTTAGACAGAAAGGGAGGGAAAGATCAGCTGTGTAGATCTGTAAGTCTTTACAATAAATGGAAGGGAAGTGATAGGAAACGTAGAAAAGTAGAGCAGTAGAGGAAGGGATCAGGCATTATTTTGGATTATTCCTAAACACTTACAAATTACAAAAGGCCAGCAAGCAGCCGTCTACCAGCACTTCCCATTACTACACTCTCACAAACACACACATTTCTCTTCTACTGCACTAAAAGCACAGATTATCTTTGTGACATTTATGTAGCGTTTCCTTAAATATGCCACAAATCCAGTTTAGCATATTGAAAATGATCAGACATACACCCAGCCTTCAACTGTCCTACAGTACAGCCTCCAAAGAGAGATCAGACAGCTTGCCAGAGGTCTTGAGAGTTGTTGCACTCTATTGTCTTGAGTGACAGCAGCCTCAGTGACACCCTGACATGTGCTGGAATGTACAGAGCTGATCCCCACACTTACAATACAGGTACATTTCTATACTGCCACTGTAATGTCAGGGGTGGGATTCACCATGGTACAATGCTATCATGATACTGAGATTTTAAACATTTTGGGATAGGATGAGTATTGCGATAACATTGTGTTATATTGCAGTTCATTATTATTATTATTATTATTTTTCCAACTGCAGAATGTCCCAAACTTTATCAACATCTGTTTATCTAATAGGATACCATTCTCAGACTCAGTATTTATCTCACTTCATTTGCATTATGTAAAATGGGATTGTCAGATAGACAGACTGGCCAACACTGTGATAAAAACCTGTTAAATGTTGCATGCATCAGTATTGATATGAAAAAGCCTTGATTTTATGATTATGATTCAAAACCTTGATTTTATGATTCAGTACCGAAAGGTTAATATTTTCATATTTGCAATTGGTATAGTGAAAATATCAATACTTGGATTCCATGTATTGATGCATTGTCACCAATAAATAAATAAATGAATATTGCAATACTATGCTGCATTGATTTCCCCCCACCCCTAAGTAATATATAGATCCATTATGACCAATATTGCTGAGGTTTTCTCTCATCTTCCCCTGCCCTGCTTTATATATATATATATATATATATATATATATATATATATATATATATTTTTATATATATTT
>NW_015506196.1:163530-169956 GCF_001515645.1 Sinocyclocheilus grahami
TATATATATTTTTTTGCTTCAATATAAGAAACAGGAAAAAAAAAACGTTCCTCTTAGACCCAAGGATGTTGTCCCCAGTTTGGAGAGGATCCTGGGAAATCAGTGGGAAAAAAAGGGTGGAAATAGATATATATAAAAAACAAATAAATACAACTGGCACGGCACAAAGGTTTGTTTTGGTTTCATAGCTCTGTATTTTTCTCTCTCACTAACTCAAAGACAGCGTATCCTTTGGGGCGAAGTGAAGAGAGATTGTAGACTGGCCTTGATACCTGTGCAGCCCTGCAGTCAGCCCATATAACTGCCAAGAAGATACACGGCTCACGGCCCCCGGGAAGAGTGGCCCCTAATTCCCCCATTAGTCTCAATAAGGGACTCGCTGTTAGCGTAAAGGGCTTATGATGACATTATTGGGGACTGTGATGGTGGGGATCTAATGAGGCACCAGGTGGATTTAGGTGTGTGGATGGTGGAACAGGATCGAGCCTCCAGCCATGACCGCCGGGCCAATGAGATAGACAAGTGCTAGCCTGAGTTCCCCTGATAAAGGGCTGTGCGCTTTTATTGCTCTCCACACAAGCTGTTTTGTTTGGCCATGTTTGCTCAGATGGAATTTTTGACAGTACCTCAGAGGGAAAGAGAAACCTTGAGGTAGGCAGCTTTGGTGAGAAACAGAGCAATCGAAAAATGTTGCTCAGGGCTTTATCTTTGTATCACTATGATGTCTTAAAGGTGTGTTTAAAAACAACAGCTTGGTATTGCTAATCTAAAACCAAGTCCATCATATGGAAATTAAATATTAACTACAATTGTGAAATCTTCTTATAATCACTGCAAGTTGATCATTTACAAGTGTTGTTTTCCTTGAGTTGTTCTGCTGCTCTGGAGGCAGGTGGGCACCTGGGGAAATTCGGCTGGACGAAAGCGCAGAGATTACTGCGCTCCAGGGGATGCTGGCCATGTGCGCTACTGCTGGCCACACTCCCCATGCCCGCCGTATTTAATAAGGCGATGCAGGAAAGAGAATGAGAACTGGAGAGATGCGTGCACCCTGAGGAAAAGCAAATGGTGGTGATTCAGGGTTGGCTGAAGACTTAATGTAAACTGAGACAAAACAAAGAAATTAGTGAAAACCAAGAAGAAAACGCTAAAATGTATCATGTAAACTAGTGCTGCGTTCTATAGGTCCGTTCGCACCAAGTATGATAACTATAACAATACCTACAACTACAACGTTTTAATAATTGTTCTAATTCTATGAGAATAGGGAAGTCCACACCATAGCTATAATGATAACGTCACAGAGGAAAAATATTGTTGAATCACTTTCAAGCATTTAAAGCAGCAGGCGACATAACTGCAGTGCATGCTTATAATAAACAGAATGTTATCTTCCGTTGGTATGGATGGTAATAGAGTTACTGTTATAGTTATATTTCTTGGAGTACAGGTCTTAATAGACTTCAACAGTCAACAGGTTGTGGAAGTTACAATCACATTCATTTATAGGGGAATTGATTTTTAACAATAACTTATAAACCTTTTACAGACAGATCTGCTGTGAGCTACGAGGTTATTAATCAAAGGTATATACTTTTGTTGAATCTGTCAGTCCACATTTTATATCAACTTATTTTTTTAAATATTCAGTAATCTCCACCAGTCAGAGAATCAAAAGAAGCAAATCGCACCTGAAGAACTCTTTAGCGCCCATCCACTCCCTTGATACACTACTAAATACTTCATAGATTCGGACTCCCTATGCTCGTAAACTACTTTTATAAAACTAACAGTTTTATATTTATCTGTATTTATTTTTTATTTATGTCATTCACAATGGGACTTGTGGGATTGTGGAATTGTAGTTTTTTAACCTCATTAAAGGTGTAGTAATATTGACAGTGGTTGAAATGGGAACTGCAGTCCAAATTGGAAGGTGACAAGCCTTACACTGTAAGCTGATAAGTAGATTCATCCACATTTTAATATTCCTCTGCTCAAAGAGATTTCTAGATGGATGTGTAACGAATCAGCTCATGAGGAAATATGAATAATTAATCATAACTAGTTATAATTAATTATGAATATTTAGATCCGCTGTAGATATTTAGCTGACCTCTCAGGGTCAACTGTCTTGTCAATTCTAAGAACATTAATTTCCTGGTTAAGGGAAATAACTTTCTTACTGTACAATTCTACAAAAGCTTGTAGCATAAATCTGCATGATTAAGTGACTCCAGTTATGAGCAAACAATGAACAACGTCAAGTGTGATACAAGTAAGGTTTTATTAACTACATAAACACTTAAACTAGTCTAACATACAACATAAACACTTAAACTGGTCTAACACACAAATACACACACGCATACAGTTGGTATAGGAAAGGGTTAAAGCTTAACTCAGTACAGAGAAGAGACATAGGGAATGAAATGTATGGAACCATTTGCATATTCAGCAGATCTGCCCGAGGGAAACATCAAATTCTTAGTTCAAACACACCTTTGTAAAAAGGTGTAAGTGATACCTCATGTATCAATTAATAAGGCTAAGTTTGATACTTGCATGTCTCATCTGTCTGAAAGAGAGGTTTGATGTAATCTGAAGTAATCTGTAATCAGGTTTGCTGAATTTGGGTTGATGAAAAGAACCAGTTTTGAGTCAGAGAATCTTGGACCTGAAGGATACACTGTTCATTCAAAGAAAGGTTTTCCTATGAATTAATTACTAGAAAAGTCAATTTCTACTGTGCCTTTGTGCCTCTTGCTTCTGGAAAATGCAGTGAGAGTCTCTGCTCACATTCCTTTAGATCGTAAATGTATCTGGTGTCAGCGTTGCTATGGAACCAGGGGCATATTCGGCTTCCTGGGGTGTTACAGAGTATTTGTTAAATCTAGCTAACAAAATATATATTGTGTGTTTGAGTGGTCCAGACGCTACAGATGCTAAGGCTATTTAGGTAGGGTAGAATCTGTGATCTCTGACCCAGTTTGTTTGATGGCTTCCATGGCTGCAATACGCTCTGTTTTCCATCAACTGTCAACCCGGGGTATTGAAATACTATTGGGTAAACTGGCAGTGGACAGAATCACAGACCAAAACAAAAACGAAAACTAAGCATTCTAACACATAACTCAAATTTCAAAGTAGAATAACTGGGTGTAGTGTAAGAATTACAGAACCTCAGACACTTTGATCTTCTGAGACAGACAATATACACATTGCATTAACATACAGACTTGTTTCCACATCTCACTGAGAGAAAATGCGGGAAGACGTCTCTCACATATGCATTGGTTCCTCCTCATCCCCTTCCTTCCCCTCACCCATCCTTCCCTTCACTCAGCTCACTCAGAATGGTCAATAGTAGAATATAATGTTCTACATGAATGCAGGTGATATTTACAGTCATGTTTGGTATCATTTGAATAGTCTCAGGGCATCTGGAAAATGGTATCATTCTTACAAGAAGTAAACTAAAAGGTAATACAGATCCTCAGAGTTTAGAAATATTTGGCTCACTAAAGAGGGTGTGCCGTTTCCCAGTGCCTTTCATGCAAATTACTTTCTGTCCCAAAAGGTGTTAAAGGGATAGTTCACCCAAAAATGAAAATTTTATTTTTATCTGCTTACCCCCAGGGCATCCAAGAAGTAGGTGACTTTGTTTCTTCATTAGAACACATTTGATGATTTTTAAGTCCAACCGTTGGAGTCCATCAGTCTTATAATGGATGGCAATAGTAACAAAGTCTATGAGTGTAAAAAAACATGCACAGACAAATCCAAATTATACCCCGCGGCTCGTGACGACACATTGATGTCCTAAGACAAGAAACGATCGGTTTGTGCCAGAAACCGAACAGTATTTATATAATTTTTTACCTCTGATTCACCACTATGTCCAACTGTCTTTAGGCGCGCGCACTACTTCCGGTGGGTGAGGCGTGTACGCGCTCTGGCGTAGTTTACGTTAATGGGTGTGTTGTCGCGGGAGGAGCAAACGACAGACACCGTTTATTAACAGAAAATAAACAAAGTGTCCAGAAAAAAGGGAATCAAGTGTCCAAAATAAACAGGGGATCTGGTGTCCTCGTCGTGCTGCGGGGTTCGTGAAGGGAAGGGCAGTGGTCAGGAAGAAAGTGTCCAGGTAAGGGGCGGAGTCCGGCGGCCGCACACGCTCCCCTCTCTGGTCCGGGGCACGAGGAGCGGCAGCTTCTATCAGCAGCTTCATCCTTCTCTCTGCCCACGGCGCGCTTGAAGGGACTAGACGGCCCAGCATCCTTGCCCGATGGCTATCAACCATAACTTCAGGCGAGCAGGCTCAGAAGTCGGGTTGAACAATCCGGATAAGCGCAAGTAAGTACCATTTTGATTAGCCGTCATACCTACAATGACTGTGCAAACAATGAGTGACGTATACGCGCGCGAGATCACTTCCGGCGCTTACGTAAACTACGCCAGAGCGCGTACACGCCTCACGCACCGGAAGTAGTGCGTGCGCCCAAAGACAGTTGGACATAGTGGTGGATCAGAGGTAAAAATGATATAAATACTGTTCGGTTTCTGGCACAAACCGATCGTTTCGTGTCTTAGGACATCAATGTGTCGTCACGAGCCGCGGGGTATAATTTGGATTTGTCTGTGCATGTTTTTTTTACACTCATAGACTTTGTTACCATTGCCATCCATTATAAGACTGATGGACTCCAACAGTTGGACTTAAAAATCATCAAATGTGTTCTACTGAAGAAACAAAGTCACCTGCATCTTAGATGTCCTGGGGGTAAGCAGATAAACATCACATTTTCATTTTTGGGTGAACTATCCCTTTAACTCTACTTGATCAATGCAAATTTCAATTGTTAGTTTCTGTCTCCATTTCGGGGGATGATTGTCTTGGTCTTAAGGTATTTAATTGAAAACTGCAAGAAGATCAGGGCCTTCTGTATCTGGAATGAGCCTGTGGTATGATGTGTGTTCTCATGTATTTTCCTAAAAGTCAGGTGTGCACCTTACTCCTAGATTCATCTTTGATAATTTGATGTATTGTATTGATTTGATATCTTTGAATTGGCTATGTAATTGGCATAATACATATTTACCTGAATGATAATAAATTGTTACATCTGATTTATTCTGATTACTCTGAAATTCTTTTCTAGGAGTTCTTGAATAACACAGTCTTTAATAATCCACAGGAAAACCGAAAACAAGGAGGACATTCAACAAGTAGACCCGACAAAACTAACTGAATGGACTAAACTCAGGGTAATAAGGGAGGAATGAGACACACCTGGGATCAAATTAACAATCAACATAAGGAAGAAACTGGGTAACAGGGGCAAAAACACACACAGAATAGTCCATAATCATGACAGTGAGATCCTAGATTTCTGACTAACTGCTTGACTTTAGTTAAGTTGTACTCAGTTGCATTAACTATGGGGGGCTAGTCATAGTACTGGTCATAACCGCTGGTTATTGTCTCAGCTTTAATTAAGTTGTACGTAGTTATATTAACTATTGGGGGCTAGAAAAATAGTACTAGCATAACCGCTGATTATTGTTTGAGTTTTATTCAAGTTGTACGTAGTTATTTTAACTATCGGGGGTTAGATAAAATACTATTGAAGTCAGATTTGAATTTAACCTGTTAACCCGCACCTGGATGCCGGCGCACTGAACACTCTTTGTTTGCACGTGTCAATGTTTACGAATAGATTAAATAGACTAGACACAGTCTCAGAAAAATGGTTGCAGGAATCTCATTTTTCATGGTATCTTCTTCAGATTTGAAATATAAACTAATGAGACATGTGACTTTCAACCCATTATTTTTCTGGATTGCTCCAGGACTGATTTCATGTATATTTATATGAAATAAATAAAACATTCCGTGTGGTAAAAAAAATTTTCAAGGCACTTCAGTGTCTATAACTTTTTATCTTTTTGAGCATTATCAACTCTGGATGATGGATAGTAAAGCCCAGAGGGTCTTCTTTCCAAAATTTCCTCTTTACAAAAAATTGTGTGTGTAGCACACTGTTGGCAGGAACTGTTACAATATAGTCTCAACAACCTCAGTTGAGAGACCAGATGCTAGGAGCTGTGCCCCCTCAGGGGCCATGCCCACAGCTTCCATAACTCCGTGTGGGGGTGAAGAATGGCGCCCCCCGCCTAAGAGAGGAGGGCCCTCCTGATCGGAATCTCCAGCGGAGAGCTGTCGAGGAGGGACACCAAGTCCGATAACCATACTCGGGCCGGCCAGAACGGGGCTACTAGCAACAGAAGGACCCCATCCCGGCATACCCTCTCCAGAACTCCCGGGAGTAGAGCGATCGGGGGAAAAACGTACAGACGAAGCCTCGGCTCCCCAGTGGAGCTGGATGCGTGAGGGAGAACCAGAGCGGACAGTGTGTCGTTTCC
>NW_015506196.1:170003-170487 GCF_001515645.1 Sinocyclocheilus grahami
TGGCGGGAGCTCTGGACTGGAGTATAGTCTCAACAACCTCAGTTGAGAGACCAGATGCTAGGAGCTGTGCCCCCTCAGGGGCCATGCCCACAGCTTCCATAACTCCAGGTGGGGGTGAAGAATGGCGCCCCCCGCCTGAGAGAGGAGGTCCCTCCTGATTGGAATCTCCAGCGGAGATCCGTCGAGGAGGGACACCAAGTCCGAGAACCAGCTTGTACAAGGGGCGTGAATGCAGACCCCCCTGCCGATTGATGTAGGAGACCACCGATGTGTTGTCTGTGCGGACAAGGAAGTGTGTCTGGAAGGAAGTGTGTCAGAGCTGAAACACGGCCACTCATGACCGCTCCCCAGCCTGTGAGAGAGGCATCCGTCGTTAGCGTTATGCGACGACAAGGAGCCCCTAACATCGGGCCTTGAACCAGGAACCAACGTTTCTTCCACATGTCTAAGGCACGTAAGCATCGCCGCGTGACCTTGATCATGC
>NW_015506196.1:171208-172099 GCF_001515645.1 Sinocyclocheilus grahami
ATTAACCAATCGTCGATGTAATTGAGTATGCGGATGCCCTGGAGTCGCAGAGGAGCCAGAGCAGCATCCACACACTTCGTGAAAGTGCGGGGTGAGAGTGACAGGCCGAAGGGAAGAACTCGATATTGGTATGCTTCGCCCCCTGAAAGCAAACCTTAGGAACTTCCAGTGTTGAGGGAGAGAAGCACCGAGGGTGGCAGGGGTATCAATAAGCCTCCGTGAGGGCAGTGAGGAGGATTGGGCACCGTATACTGAGGTGTTATCCTTTCCTCTCCAGGTGGGCTGCCCTCAGGGACCTGACAATGGTAGGACTGTTTAGCCGAGGTACAAGACAAAATAACAGTCCGCAGATCTGTTTTCGGACTAGAAGACCCCGACTGAGAGCATCGCCCCGAGCCCCGATCTTCTGTGGAGGGATGCGGGTTGCAACTGTTTTTGAGACTGGCGATATGAGGAGCTTGACGGCTTGGGCTGCTCCCGCTCAGCAGCCCCACCCCATAGCAGGTCAGCCTGGTATGCTTGTAACACCGCCATGGTGTGCAAACATGCGCCAGCCTGACCTGTCGCCGTATAAGCTTCCCCAACCAGACTCGATGTAAGCCTAACGAGCCTGGTGGGAATCTTTGGGGCCTTCAGGGACGATGCTGAGGATGGGGAGAGATAGCTCGCAAGCATCTGCTCCACCACTGGCATCGCCCCATATCCCTTATCATTCAGCCCCACTATGTTCTTTTGAAAAATTCCGAGACTGTGGGGCTGTAAATACGGGATGAGTACAGTTTCTCCCACAATCTTGACACCTCAGCATGGAGATCGGGGAAAACGGAAGGCCCCCGTCGTGAAGGCTGTGATCTGGATTCAGAAAACGCTCGTCTAATTACTTTTAGGACG
>NW_015506196.1:173317-173638 GCF_001515645.1 Sinocyclocheilus grahami
CCAGATATCGTGGGCAGGGAGGAACACAGCGTTTGTAATGCCGTTCGCTCGCCATAGACTTTTTCATGATTGTTTTTCATATATTCTTGTGCGGACAGACAACAGTAAATATACAGACACATACACAGATGCGCTTTTATACTTTCTGGTGCTTATGTCACCCCGCCCGTGACGTCTTGCTACTCCATTGGGCTGATTTGACACGTGCTTCAGAACGCGGTCACGCAGAGGCGTTTCCAAAGCGATCTCGACGCAGCTCGAGTTCCTGAAGGGGAACTTCAGCCACCACTGGATACCTTCCTTGGGCCAAGTGCGTGGACC
>NW_015506196.1:173648-175671 GCF_001515645.1 Sinocyclocheilus grahami
GTATTGTTAAAAGCGCTATATAAATAAAGGTGACTTGACATACAGCAGATACGTACATTTCAGTACCGAATAGGTGTAACAGTGAATGGCAGGTAAATTTCCCTATTCACTTCCTGTCAGTACCCGTGCTCCATTTGCATTTGTGTTTGCATCACTTCAGACTGAACATATAAACTGTTTGTGATTTGAAATCTTGACTTAAAATGGCTGAATATCTCGTTAAGTCGACTATCAGGCAAATATGACCCTGGGACTGCATTCTGGCTGAGAATCAGACTCGGACCCAGCAGCATAAGACACTGTTTTCATTAAGCAAGCCGCCACTGTACCTCATGCCCTCTGCTGTAATCTGAGTGTAAGCGCTAAATTGCATTGGTTCTCTCATCAAGCATGTAATTGTGTTTCTTGACATGCCACTGAAAGCACTGCAATGGGGTCCATCCACAAGGACAGTGTTATGTTTTATTCATTTCTCATTTTGAGAACCGTAGGCTCTCCCTCTTGCTCTCTCTCCCTCCCTCCACCTTTGTGAATTTTTCTCCCATCTCAATCAACCTGTGTAATTTTGCCCGTAATTCTTAACTTTACTATCCATTGCCTAAATACACATACAAGCTCTGCAAGTATGTGTTAGTTTGATTAAAGTTGTTCGCCGTTTGCCATGAGAGGGTCTGGAAGACACCAAAAACCTTCCATGTGTGTAATGAGCCAATCACAGCACTGTTCTTTACTCAAGCTGTGGGCGGGCAGCGAGTGGCCAGCTACCTGCCTTCATCAGAGCGTGACTGCTCTCTTTAGCTCTCTTGCACTTCAGCGATGCTCACACTTTCACGCATTTCACACATCCATGGACTTAATCTGGGTGTCATCCTTTGCAGTTTTGTGTGGTATGAGTGTGCCACACTAAACACCCGCTCTGTTACTTGAAACCGTGTATGTGTAAGACACTGTGACTATTATTGGAAGTCTCGGAGTCTGGATGAAGCGTTATTTCCTGTTTCCCTGATATTGTTGATTAGGCGTATAAATATTGTACATTTATGCACATTTTCATATGGGTGACGTGCAAGTTTTAAGACTTTTTGAGTGCAGGTGCAAATAATAAAGACAAAGTGAGACACACAATTATCTATCATTTGCGTATATTTATCCATTATTAAAATTTAAATAAAAAAACAAATAAATAAATAAAATTAGGTTGATATAAAACTAATATGGAAGGATGTTGGTGTAGTCAGCAACAATGAAAATGCTCAGCTTTACCTGTATCCATTCCCTGCCTCTTCAACAAACACGCAAGCACACACACACAAACACAATTACAAAATCATTACCATATGCTTATCTGACAGCACGTTAAAAACTAATTTTTCCTAGGATCTCCACAATAAACATGGTGACAAGGACTCAAATGAAAATCACATTCACAGAATAATAAACACATTGACCTTTAAACAACAAACCATTAATAAACTACAACCCAAGTTACAGTCAAAAATGTATATGATTCTTCAGTTTGGAGCACTTTTGACTAGAAGCATTGGAAAATTAAACTGTTTTAAAGTAATGTTAAAGCAGTTATCGCTGATCCTTGAGTATTTGTCTGATGTTAAGGGCCTGATAATTTGATAATTTGGACTTTATTAATTTATTCATCCATTTATTCATAAAATAATAATATTTGTTTATTTTCACATTTTTTACAAATTTTGAAAGACAGCCAAAAACAGAGAAATGATTACTAATTTAACCTTAAAACACTCCAAACTATAGAAACAAAGTTAAAACAGCTATCTATCTATTTCTAGGTTAAAACTACAGTCAGGGCCGTATGCAGGTTTTTATAAATACAGAGGTCCCAAAATATTTAGATTTTCCTGGCCTACATGTGCGCATTTTAAGATGTTTTAAGGCTCATAAATAGGATAATAATATAGGTTTAAAACCAAGGCAGTGGGCAGTAGTAGCATAAATAATTTTTCCAAGATAACAGATTCTTAAACATGAGAATCAGATTAAATGT
>NW_015506196.1:175681-175950 GCF_001515645.1 Sinocyclocheilus grahami
GGAGAAAGAACACTCTTCTTGGCATTTAGTCTTAACCCCAGCTCTTTCATATGGGCGAGGACCTCATCTCAACGCCGAGCCGCCATCTGCTCCGATTGAGCTAGTATTAACCAATCGTCGATGTAATTGAGTATGCGGATGCCCTGGAGTCGCAGAGGAGCCAGAGCAGCATCCACACACTTCGTGAAAGTGCGGGGTGAGAGTGACAGGCCGAAGGGAAGAACTCGATATTGGTATGCTTCGCCCCCGAAAGCAAACCTTAGGAACTT
>NW_015506196.1:176589-187530 GCF_001515645.1 Sinocyclocheilus grahami
GGTGGCGAGTCCACAGTCTCCTCTGTCTCGACACTCATCACATCCACCTCCTCGGAGGAAGATAGATGAAGCGTCTGGCTCTCTCTCTCTGGGGGGGTGGGCTTCCGAACACTGAGAGAGAGGCGCAGATCTAGTGGGTGAGGACCGAGAAAAGGACGAGCCCGTCTCGGATCCCGCCGCTAAATCCACCTGCGATCTACATGACAACAGTCTACGCCGTGCCTCTGCAACAGCGGGACCGCTGCCAGCGGGATCGCCAGCCTGGCCGCTCTCATCAAACACAGCCAGGCGAGAGCGGAGCATACGCAGCGAGAGTAACTCGCAGTGATGACAATCAGCTCCTCAAAAGCTGACCGTGCATGCTCCGCTCCCAAATCGTGTGTATCCCCCGCCGCCAGATATCGTGGGCAGGGAGGAACACAGCGTTTGTAATGCCGTTCGCTCGCCATAGACTTTTTCATGATTGTTTTTCATATATTCTTGTGCGGACAGACAACAGTAAATATACAGACACATACACAGATGCGCTTTTATACTTTCTGGTGCTTATGTCACCCCGCCCGTGACGTCTTGCTACTCCATTGGGCTGATTTGACACGTGCTTCAGAACGCGGTCACGCAGAGGCGTTTCCAAAGCGATCTCGACGCAGCTCGAGTTCCTGAAGGGGAACTTCAGCCACCACTGGATACCTTCCTTGGGCCAAGTGCGTGGACCTTACAGTAGCATTGTTTTTCAGAGAAACAAGTACAGTATGTGTTTTCTAAGTATCATATTATGGTACTTCAATGCTTTTGTACAGTCCAAACTTACATACCGTTCATCGTCTGTAAACAGAATAGTGTTCATCGTCTGTTTTATTACGTCTTAAATTGATTTTTCTGTACATTTCTGCCATATGTACATTAACTGACAGTCACCACTGATAAACTACCACTAAATATTGTAGAAACTTAATTTCTAATTTCTGCCTGGAATTGAACTGCTGGTTTTGTCTGATCAGAGGAGAACTGGCCCCCCGACTGAGCCTGGTTTCTCCCAAGGTTTTTTCTCCATTCTGTCACCGATGGAGTTTTGGTTCCTTGCCGCTGTCGCCTCTGGCTTGCTTAGTTGGGGACACTTCATTTCCAGTGATATCGTTGACTTGAGTGCAAAGATATTATTTAAACTGAACTGAGCTGGATGATGACATCACTGAATTCAATGATGAACTGTCTTTAACTGAAAAATGAGTGTTTACTATTGTCATTTTGCATTATTGACACACTATTTTCCTAATTAATGCTGTTCTTAAACATTTGATATGTCATCTGTTGTATTCTGAATAAAATATTGAAATTTGAAACTTCCACATCATTGCATTCTGTTTTTATTCACAATTTGTACAGTGTCACAACTTTTTTGGAATCGGGTTTGTAGTTTGTTTATGAATTTAATAAACTCAGTTATAATTATCCTGGTAGCCTTCAGTAAAATCACATGTCTAAAATGATTACACATGAATATTATTATTTTTTTATTCACACTGATAGAAATTAATCTTTTCCAATAACTTTAAACTGATTTTTACATTTTATGGGCATTTTTACCTTTTATAAAGCCATTTTTTCTAAAAATGTCCATTATCTTTTGAGTCAAATTCTTACATTTAATCAGTGAATTAGAATAATGAGACATTTGGGCTGTTACCAAGCAAATTATGTCAACACAGAAACTGCATCTGAAGTGGCATTTAGATGTATTTACACACTGTTTAATGCAGGACATGAATGCATTTAACCTGCAATTACAAATGCATAAATAATGTTTTGATATATTAAACATAAAACGTTGAATGCTGATATTTGAAATTATTTAAAACATGAAAAAAAAAGTCAAAATGTGAAATTAAAACCGCCAATAGGTGGCAGCAAATCACTGTTAGTAAGTGAGTCTTTGCGTTTGAACCAAATAATTTAAACGGTTGATTCACTCAGGAACGAAACACCATCATGTTGCTCAGAGATGCAAAACAGTGCTGTGGCTGTGTTTGGAATGATTTTTGTTGGCGAAATAGAGCAAAAACAGGCAATACGTTGTCTAAAACGTAAGTCTCTTAAATAACTTCTTATTTATTGAGCTGTTGTAAAAAATCAATATCAAATTTGTAATCATGGTAATTTTTTGGAGAAAAACGGCACTCTTCGTGTGAAATTGATTAACTATATGAAATGGTATAAATATATACATTTTCTGCCCCCATGTCTTGAATTTGTGATCATTCTAAACGCATTTTAATAGACTAAATCATGCAGTGAAAGAACACACTCTAAATGCTAGTCTAAATGCGCACTAGTCTAAACTTCACGTAATGTATGCGTGCGCTCTGTAGGGGTGTTTTGAATGTTTTTTGCAAAATACTTGATAATGTCAAATCGCACATTGTTAAAACAATAATTACTATATTATCACAGACGATATATATCGCACACCCCTACCGCTGAGGCATCTCAGATGAGAAGATCTGTTATCTTGGCATTTTATCCTTGCAGCACCAAAGCATAATTAATATAAGGTAATTATTTTACAACTTCTGTAATTGGAAAAATACCGAGATCCGGACCTCGGGGACCTCACTGGTGGATGGTGCTTTTGTTTCTATTTATTATCTACAATTTGTGATTGTACCCTGCCCTGCTGCTTTCAAACTGTCTTCTTCTTCTTTTTTTATTATGATAAAAGCACTGCTTATAATGCACACAATGTAGAACTATACATTTTAAGATATGTAGCAAATTAGCTTAAAAGGGAAATGTATAAATAATTACAATCAATTATAATCAATTGCAATTATTTATATCAGCTGCCAGAAGTAACTGCAGCAGAATTAATAATCAACTAACCTGTTCATCTAGTGAACATTCAGTGTAATTTCATATCAACTCTAAGAAAGGATATTTTCGTGGCCACAGAAAATAACTTTCTTACAGTACTAATGCATTAGAACATGTAACAAGATCGGATCGTAAAAGGGACACTATTCACAAGCGGTGACAGAACCAGAAACTTGTGTAATTTGTGCACAAAAGTTTTATCAACTAAACACTAACACATAACTAATCTAAACAAACATACAATCACACATACATAGGGGAAGGTCAGATGAGACTGAATGAATGAAACCGTTAGAGAAAAGGAGTCTGTTAACAACCTGAGTGAAACCATCAGTGCCGTTTTACAACAGGGTCTACAGCTTATACTAAACCTCTGTTTCGTTTAGTTAGATGTACGATATTTGCATTGCCTTGGCCATTGAATGAGCGTCCGGATGCAGTCTTGGATGAAAGTCTTGATAGAGTTTTTTAAAGGTTTAAAGTTTAAAGGTTTGGTGGCATTGGAATTGCGATCATGTTCTGAAGAGTGACGAACTCCAAAGATGTTATTCTGACTCATTTGGATGATCAGAGTGGGCAGGCAGTTTGTGTCCCTTTATCCACTGATTACTATATCGAGCAAACACTGCATGTTATGAGGACATGGTATGCATCAATGGGTGGTGGACAGAACAAGGGTTATTTTGATATCAAACATGGCACCAATAGGGTTAGATCATGTAATTATTCTATCATAAAGCATGCATAAAACAGTATACCATACAAAAGAAAATATACAAGAACAGTAATAATACACACAATGACCTGGGGATGTGAATGTTCATTCATAGAAAGGTTTGTCTGTGAATTACTGAAATAAGTCATTTTCTGTAGGCAGTATGTGTCTGTTTCACAGTGAATTAAGTGAGAGTAAGACTCAGAATTCCATGGGGCCATAAAAGCTGTGTTATCTGGCTGAGGTTTCCTGGCTGCCTTGGTAACCAGTGTCCTGGGGGGTCATTCACAGACATCCCAGCACCCAGTCCGATTGTTGGGTGAAGGGTCTGTTGGATTATTTGTTAAATATAACAAATAATAATGTGTCTGATTTGTCCATCTGTTACATATATTTGTTCTTTAATAAATTAGCTCTGGGTGTAGCATAGGTACTGTAGTTAAAATGTTTATTTTGTAATTAAAACAGCTTTTATTTTTAAGTAAAGGCTTTCAGCTAAAATTTGAGTTTGCAATATTGCTTTCACCAGTGAAAAGAACTGTCTCTTTTCAGTCAGGAGAGAGATATATAAAGACCAAGCACTGTTTACAAGCAAAAACAGTTCAAAGCAGTTCTAAGCAAATATGTCAGTTGATTGAATGGACTTTTTCTCTGGAGGAAGCCTTATTATGGATTAGGGACTGGTATTTTGGCCAGAAACTATGGTTTAAAGTTAAAAAAGGTTTAAAGATGGATTTGTTTTTTCACTAATATGCAGCTTTTCATTTCACAAGAGGTCAATTGATGGACTGTAATCATGTGGATTGCTTGTGGATTATTGTGATGCTTTTATCAGCTGTTTGAACTCTCATTTTGACTGCATCCATTCATTTATCCATTACTGAGCAATGTTTGTCATGCTAAATTTGTCCAAATCTGTTCTGATGAAGAAACAAACTTGTCTACATCTTGGATGGCCCAAGGGTGACATGATACATTTTTGCAAATGTTAATTTTTGAGTGAACCAAATCTTTTAAGCGAAACATTTCATTAACTATAATAGTGCAGTACAAAAGCGGCACAACTGAATTAATTTGTCCAGAATGTGTTAATGTGCGAGTTTTCTGAGTTAGTACTAAACTGAAACTGGATAAGTGTGTGCGTCAAGACCACAACAGACCACAGCAATGTGCCTTTCCAGCAGGACACAGGTAGTTATGCACATATCCTCACAGCGAAGCATTAGGATCTGTCTCTCTCTCTCCTACACCTTTGTGATTGGTGTCGGCATCATGTTTTTTCTCATTTTAGAGTGTGACAGGGGGCTGGCCCACCTGATGAGAAGCAATCACACACTCAGTAAAATCATCCACACTTGGACATCCATGGCCCCCCGGCCCGACCCACCTACACCTTTGACTGCTTTATAGCCTGACTGGGATTGATTTGAGTCTCTCCCCTGCTGCTCCTACTACTGATGGGAATGAACACAAACAAAAATATCAATGCAGGACATTCAGCGATAAGCATCTCAAACATATGCATTTGTCTGTGAGTGAGAGTGTGAGGGCTGGAAGTGCTCAGGTTCCTGGTGTGATTCATTCAGCGATCTGCGACCTTACAATTTGGAAGCAGAAAATGTAGTCTGTGTTCAATCCAGCACTACAAAAGGTTTTCAATAAAAGATTTTTAATAAAATCTTTTGGCAAAACTTTGCAATGAAGGTGCAATTTCTTGTTCAAATGCATGATGGCCACACTGGAGTTGTGTAGTGGCTGAAGCTCAAGGCTGGCAATCTGAATGCAGCTGGTTCAAACCCTATAAGTAGTGAGCAATGTGTCACTGAAAAATAAAATAACTCAAAGGTTTTTCCAGGGAGAATGTTTCTGAAATAAGAGTCACTTTGGATAAAAGTGTCTGCAAATGGACTACTTGCTAACTAGAATTCAACTATTTTATACAGACCAGGCTGTTTCAAAGCAGTTTCTCAGTCCAAAAATAAATAAATATATAAATAAAAAAATCACAAATGTGTCTTTTGACTGTTCTCTTTAGTCTTTATTTGGTGTTGTCTATGTGATGGTTGTGTTTGCTTGCCTTCTGGGTTTGGATCTATGGATATTATTAAAGATCATTTTTTGAATTTGAATCTTCTTCATTGCACTTGTCTTCCTGCAACCATATTGTGACAATTTGAGCTATACTATCCACATTTGGTTTGTATTTCTATACGCTTCTTACCAAAAAAAATTTAAATCTTTTTCTTAGATCTTAATGAAGTGCTTGTTTGACTTGTTATTTGGTGGATTTACTTTATTTTGTGGAACATCAATTCTATTTTGGCAATACATACTTTTTTTCCCTCCATTCAATGGTTTGGTTAACATCATTGTTCAAAAGATCTTATTTTTTTTGTTTAGTAGAAGAAAGTCAGTCGTACTGGTTTGGAACGACATGTGGTTGAGTTTTTATTTTTGGGTGAACTATCCCTTTAATAATTAAATGATACATAATTTATTACATAAATAAATGAAACATAAACTAGAAATATCTAAGTAACTCGTAACTCTAAGTTCACTACTCTCCAAAACCAAAACACCACAGGCCTAAATAGATTAAATACTACTGAACCGTGTAAATACAGAGGTGTTTTTAGGCACTTAAACTTCAGTAACTTTTGTAATGGGGTTGATTTATAAAACTAACAGCTTTCAACATAAAAAATATTTTTTTAAAACTATGTTAAAAACTATAATAAAGACAATAAATAATAAGGATAATACAATTAATAAAGAAATAAAGATTAATAAATTATTTAGAACAGGGGTTTCCAATTCTGCTCCAGGAGTGCCACTTCCCTGCAGAGTTTAGCTCCAACAAGCCTGCTTGGAAGTTTTTAGTTATTCTGAAGACCTCATTTAGCCAATTCAAACATGTTTAATTAGGGCTGGAGCTAAACTCTGCTGGAAGGTGGCCCTCCAGCAGCAGGACTAAACACCCCTGATTTAAACAGAGAGTGAAATTAATATAAACCATTTATTGTGTGATAATGACACAGGCCTATTTTTTTATTTATTTTTTTACAACTGTCCCTCATTTAATTTCCATCCTGATCAAACAAATAACAACAATTTGCCGCAATTTTTCAAATACTTGTTCACCGAGAGGACAATGACATCAGTTAAGAGCTTAGGATGAAACATGAGATTTGATGTGAAGAAAACAAATAAGGTCATAAGGAACACACGATTTGTGTTGTGTCATTTCCAATAAATCAGAAAACACACACACAAAAAAAAAAAACTCAAATTAAACAGACAGACCATCAGACAGATAGATATAAAGCATTTAATACACCAATGCTAGCTGTGACGTTATCCTTAACAAGCCACCCAAACATGTTTTACTTGTAATTTCCATCACAGAATTAAATAAAATGCATAAAAGAAGTCAAACAGCATTTACATGTTTTCAAACAGCCGTTCTGAATTTTGTATTCATTTTGTCAAACACCACCAAATACTTAAATACTTTGGACAATACAAATTTTCAAACATTTACACATTCTGTGTATTATTTTATTGTATTTATAAACAAGCCATTTTTGTTTTATGAAGTTATTAAACACAACTGTAACTTATTTCAATACTGTATACCAAGCTTTAGCAAATATTCTGATATGAAAATATAATACCGCCACATGCTTTGTGCTAATATCCACAAATGTTGAATCTCAAGCACATTTTTTCTGTGAAAACACCTGCCAAAATAAGAATGTCACCTAAAACCTGTCCTGCATGTGCACACCTTACCCACACCTGCATATCAAACACACACCTACCTGTCCATTACAAGATGATTCCACAGATTTTCAATCTACAGCACAGATTTTGTCTAATAAATAAATAAAAAATAAAAACAACTCTGACTACTCCTGCTAACAAAACCTAAATAGTATGTATTTTAAATAACAAGATTACTTTCCACAGTATATTTGGTACATGCTGCACATGTTGCTAGGTTTGGATCCAACAATGTATCATAACTCAGTATATGCATTCCGTTGAGGATCCCTTTATATGAAAGCACCTACCACCAAACTAGTCGTCAGAAGTCTCTGTTTCACTCTCTCGTATCCTGTGGGTTTAATCAGTGAATAAACTCCAGTCTCAGTCACCGGTAATACGTTATAAGCACTGTGCCTGTAACCAGACCCAGCAAGCCTGACAGACTAAAAATGGACTCCATCACAGAGCCCTGACAGACAATGGCAGCCCACAATGTACCCCACTCAAGCAACATTTTAGAGTAACCATGCCCTGGGGCTAGAACTTTACTGAAGTCAGAAAAGAGGAAAGAGAGTGTGTGTGTGTGTGTGTGTGTGTGTGTGTGTGTGTGATGGGATGTCTGCAGAGGCAGTAGTAAATGTGATTTCAGCCCACACTCAGCCAACCAGAGCTGTTGCCTGATACTGAGTGTAATTGAATAAGGCAAAACCAATAAAAAGAAAGAGAGAGAGAGAGAGAGAGAGAGAGAGAGAGAGATAGTCTGAGGAGGAAGAAAGAGGAAGAGAATGCGAGAGAAAGAATGACATTGCAGGGCTTAGAACACCATCGTGTTCATATTATCAAACATCTGATCTCCTATCTGATCTTACACCTGCACCGGTGTTACGCTGTATATCAGCTATTTGAAATCTTTCACCTGTTCAGTTTCACGTATTTGGAAATCTTGCACCTGCTCTGCTGAAAAAGAAAAAAGGGAGCGTGTGGGTCTCATGGTGAGGACTATATTCCCCATGACTCACACAGTTAGCTGATTCCTTCAAACCCAATTAGCAGGGCCTCGGCTGCCCAGTGTCGCTTGATAAGCATCACACCTCCCTATCACACATCCACTCACACATACCCCTTTACTTCCCTCTCACTTTCACTTATTGTTTGATCCTGCCACTTCTTCTCACTATGTGGGTGCTTTGTCCTGTTTGTGTCATGTCCAAAATTAAATTAACTAATAAATCACTGTGTACTCCATTTAGCTGAAAATCGAATGCAGGAAGTTCATATTTTAGTCATTATTTCGGCCTTGTTGTTTTTATAAACCCACGTCATTTAAAGCTTGTATGACAAACTTATTTTCTTTTCTTAAAGGGGTTAGTCTGTAATGTTGCTATTTGAGCATAAAAAAAGTTACAAAGCTCCACTTCAAGTCCATTTCAAAAGCATATATTTTATTTAACAGAAATCACTTTTCAAAAACTACAACGAATGACTCATTTGGACTACAACGCATATTTTCCGGGATTTGTAAGATATAACAAATTTCGACGAATGGGACGAGACCTGGTTGAGCTGCACTAGAGAAGGCAACGGGTATTATCACTATGTCGGAGATAGCTAGCTTTCCCAAGGCAGACAAACTTAGAGTGGTTACAATCATCTGGATCTAAATCATGCTCAAAATGATTTGATATTGATGTAATATTTACACTGAAGCTCTCAGGCGGTTATGGTAAGGGGCATGACATTTCCCGACCAGGCGCCAAGTGCTGCCAATCACAACACACACTGGTCCAGCTAACCAATCACGGCACATTTCGTATTTCAGAAGGTGGGCCTTCATTTGATACAGGAACTATTTGAGCCGTTCATGCCAGACTGGGGAGAGAGGTGTTGTAATAATGTAAAATATGTGAAAAATAATGTTTTTCGAACAACCTAGTATGAGAGCCTGTTCTAGTACACCCCCAAAACAAAATCAAGATTTTGTAAAAGAGCATAATAGAATGTTTTGAAATGTTTTGTTCCACACAAGAAAGAAAGAAAGAAAGAAAGAAAGAAAGAAAGAAAGAAAGAAAGAAAAATATAAATAACAAAAGATCGAACAATCAAATAAACTGAAGTCATACAGCTTATAACATGAGGGTGACTAAATTATGACAATTTTATTTTTTTTAGATGAACCATCCCTTTAAAAGTGGCTTAAACAATTTTACACAAAACACTGAAATATAAGATGTGATGCTTGGATGAAATTAAGAATAGGTAGATATCACTTCCATAATATTTTTATGGCCTGTTATTTCTAGTCAAGTATTTGTTATGCAAAAACTCTGAAAAAAATGTTGACATTTTATGCATTATATATAAAATTATATCTATGAAATTAGCCTTAGCCAGACAAAAAAAGTTTTTATATACACAAGAAAGGTTAAACACAAGATGTCATATGAGATGTGATAAAAGTGTCATTGTGATGGAAGTGTTTGTGGGTTCTAGAAAAATTACAAAAATGACGAGTTACATTTGTTATTTAATAAAAAAATTAAATGTGTACCTCTAATGATGTAAAAGAGGTAGATGAAAAGAGAGAAATAAGCTCCCAGTATAGAGAGCTGCTGAAGCAGGATTAACAGCAGACGATGGAAATTTAACTTTATGTCTGGATAAACAGATGAGTCTTCAGTCTAGAGAGAACAGGTCCTGAACATTGCTAGGAAGGCTATTCCAAAGCTTAGGTGTGCACTACTAATCACCGACTAGGTGAACCAATTACAAGATTATTTTCCACCCCGACTCCAGCAACAACTCCAAAATTCGATTTGCGCTGCACCGATGTGCACAAAACGGGCATTTTGCTAGCAGGCTGGCACATTGATGGGTTTTCTTAGTTCCCACTTTTCACCGCCTCACTCTCCAGTTGTGCTCGCAAACTCATTGGCAGCGGCTCATTACTGCTCCCATGCTTGTCAGAGATCATGCGCACACCTAACAAACAGTCAGCCTGCCAACAAATTTGTCGTGGCATCTGTGACTCTCACAAGTTTGCACAAAGCATCAGCAATGATAATGTGCTGCGCTCTGGGGTTTTTGTTGCAGCCTGTCTCAGAATTGTTTCATTTTTTTTTTTAGAAGAGCTACTGTAACACCCCTGTGGACTGTTTGTTGTGGTTTCTTCCCCTTGTGTTGGTTTAGCCCGTCTAATCATTAGTTAATTACTCTCATTGTGTTCACCTGTCTGCCCCTCGTTGTCTGCCCTATAAGTTCCTGTCTCTTGTATTCTAGTTTGGTCGGTTATTGTGAATGTTACCCTGAGTGTGTGTCTGTCTCTGCCTTGTTGTCGCTACGTTAAAGATCCTTATTTTGTGTCCTCGTCATCCTGCCTGCCTCCACACACCTGGACCGTGACAGCTACATTTATAAAGTCACTGCATTTCAATGTTATGTTAAATCTATAATGCTGTTTTCCCCACACAATAATGTTAAAAAGAAAACGGGGACGGACGGACGGACGGACAAACAGAGAGATAGATAGATAGATAGACAAAGCTTCAAAATGTGTTTTCTCCCAAAAAGTGTGTATATATATATATATA
>NW_015506196.1:187968-189719 GCF_001515645.1 Sinocyclocheilus grahami
AAGAAAGAAAGAAAGAAAGAAAGAAAGAAAGAAAGAAAGAAAGAAAGAAAGAAAGAAAGAAAGAAAGAAAGAAAGAAAGAAAGAAAGAAAGAAAGAAAGAAAGAAAGAAAGAAAGAAAGAAAGAAAGAAAGAAAGAAAGAAAGAAAGAAAGAAAGAAAGAAAGAAAGAAAGAAAGAAAGAAAGAAAGAAAGAAAGAAAGAAAGAAAGAAAGAAAGAAAGAAAGAAAGAAAGAAAGAAAGAAAGAAAAATATAAATAACAAAAGATCGAACAATCAAATAAACTGAAGTCATACAGCTTATAACATGAGGGTGACTAAATTATGACAATTTTATTTTTTTTAGATGAACCATCCCTTTAAAAGTGGCTTAAACAATTTTACACAAAACACTGAAATATAAGATGTGATGCTTGGATGAAATTAAGAATAGGTAGATATCACTTCCATAATATTTTTATGGCCTGTTATTTCTAGTCAAGTATTTGTTATGCAAAAACTCTGAAAAAAATGTTGACATTTTATGCATTATATATAAAATTATATCTATGAAATTAGCCTTAGCCAGACAAAAAAAGTTTTTATATACACAAGAAAGGTTAAACACAAGATGTCATATGAGATGTGATAAAAGTGTCATTGTGATGGAAGTGTTTGTGGGTTCTAGAAAAATTACAAAAATGACGAGTTACATTTGTTATTTAATAAAAAAATTAAATGTGTACCTCTAATGATGTAAAAGAGGTAGATGAAAAGAGAGAAATAAGCTCCCAGTATAGAGAGCTGCTGAAGCAGGATTAACAGCAGACGATGGAAATTTAACTTTATGTCTGGATAAACAGATGAGTCTTCAGTCTAGAGAGAACAGGTCCTGAACATTGCTAGGAAGGCTATTCCAAAGCTTAGGTGTGCACTACTAATCACCGACTAGGTGAACCAATTACAAGATTATTTTCCACCCCGACTCCAGCAACAACTCCAAAATTCGATTTGCGCTGCACCGATGTGCACAAAACGGGCATTTTGCTAGCAGGCTGGCACATTGATGGGTTTTCTTAGTTCCCACTTTTCACCGCCTCACTCTCCAGTTGTGCTCGCAAACTCATTGGCAGCGGCTCATTACTGCTCCCATGCTTGTCAGAGATCATGCGCACACCTAACAAACAGTCAGCCTGCCAACAAATTTGTCGTGGCATCTGTGACTCTCACAAGTTTGCACAAAGCATCAGCAATGATAATGTGCTGCGCTCTGGGGTTTTTGTTGCAGCCTGTCTCAGAATTGTTTCATTTTTTTTTTAGAAGAGCTACTGTAACACCCCTGTGGACTGTCTGTTGTGGTTTCTTCCCCTTGTGTTGGTTTAGCCCGTCTAATCATTAGTTAATTACTCTCATTGTGTTCACCTGTCTGCCCCTCGTTGTCTGCCCTATAAGTTCCTGTCTCTTGTATTCTAGTTTGGTCGGTTATTGTGAATGTTACCCTGAGTGTGTGTCTGTCTCTGCCTTGTTGTCGCTACGTTAAAGATCCTTATTTTGTGTCCTCGTCATCCTGCCTGCCTCCACACACCTGGACCGTGACAGCTACATTTATAAAGTCACTGCATTTCAATGTTATGTTAAATCTATAATGCTGTTTTCCCCACACAATAATGTTAAAAAGAAAACGGGGACGGACGGACGGACGGACAAACAGAGAGATAGATAGATAGATAGACAAAGCTTCAAAATGTGTTTTCTCCCAAAAAGTGTATATATATA
>NW_015506196.1:189887-207709 GCF_001515645.1 Sinocyclocheilus grahami
TATATATATATATATATATATATATATATATATATATATATATATATATATATATATATATATATATATATATATATATGCGTGTATAGAGAGAGAGAGAGAGAGTGTGTCTGGACTGCAAGGGCTTAGAAACATACACATAAACAGTTCAATATACTGGTATTTCTACTTCCCGTGAGAATACTGTTTTGACTGCAAATGTCACATTCATTATGCTAGAATTGACCAATTACTAATATGTCATTTGTCACTTATCCAAAGTGACTTACAGTAAACATATTACAGGGACAGTCCCCCCAGAGCAAAACCAGGTCACTCAAGGTTGCACTGGCGATGTTTCACAGATTGACTTTTAGATTGCCTTGCACAACACTACAATTTAGCCTATATAAAATCAGCAATACATTCACAGCATTTCAAAATCAGCTTTTTAACTAACATTCATCACATCCCAGATTACATCAGAATGAAAAATGCTTCAAAAGGTTGAAAACGGTTTGTTGTTGACAAATTGCGCAGTGCATTGATATCATCATTGTGTATGCATGACATGTTGTAGCTCATCTACTCTCTGGCTACTGATCGTGCCCGTCAGGATGCCCATGTAATTATTCGTACTGGCTGGTAAAGTAGCGTACGGCAGCCCTGTGGCCCCTCCTCCTGTAGCCAGAGCACTCTCCACTGTAATGGTCATTAATAATGCAGCCTTTCTGCCTGATTAGTGTGCATGCATTGTCTCTCTTCCTTTAGTGTTCCTGACACCTTTCTCTCTATATGTATCACTGCTGTTTGTCATATTTGCCCTCCGTCCATCTATTTCTCCAATGTGAATAATCTTGTGTTCATGGAGGGGCAGTTTATTACATGATTTGGTCAATGGTTGTATCCCTGGTTCTTTTGCAAATGTTGATGTTTGTCGTTCTCAAATGGCTCACTCAGTCACTGAATCAATCAGAGTGGTTACTGAATTAACATCTCACTCACTTCATGAACCACAAATTACTTTCGGTCATATTCGATTAGAAATAAAACTTTTTTTTTTAATTTTTTTATATGAATTGGTTTTTTGAGACTTAAATCAGTACAAATACTGACCAGTCGTTCGTATTGCATGTAGTTCAAGATACACCTTCTGAAGAGAGTTAATAAATAGTAAAATGTAAACCTGACATTAAGTCTGCCAACATCTCATCTGACCGCTGATACTGAATCGGGGACTGCGTGTTTTTCTCAGGCACTCTTTACTTAAACTGCATCTGACAGAAGTGTCAACAGCATTCACGCACAAAAGTCTCACATCAGAAAAAACTTTAGAATTACTTTTTTGTTGTTGATGTTTTTTCTTTGACTGTACAGTTCGCAACCCACCAGTTGAGAAACAGTGGCATAAGACAGGGATGTCCGCGGTCCGGCAGCTTGACTATTAAAATATATTATCTCTGCCCAAAAGACAGCGCGAGGTCTCGATCACGCGACCACTAAACAGCGCTGTGAGATCCAGTGAGAAGTGTTCGAGTTCGGCGCAGAGGTCTCCGATACAAACCACAAGTGTCTTGATTTAAACTAGTTTAAAGGCAGATAAAACAGCGCTGACATTCTCAACAACACTGATGCGGAAAACAGAAGAAACAGTCAGCATACTTTTCAATCCACAAATCACCAACATTTACAATGGATTTACTGTAGTAACACTAACTGTAACCGTGGTATTGTGGCAGAAATTTAGGATATTCAAAATGTATTATATTATTAATGTAGTCATGTAGGCCTGCTGAATGTATTAAGGTAGCATTTTTTTATAAGCCAGCAGTTTGTGCATTTGTATTTATACTAAATAAATACATAAATGTGTTTATAGACTAAATACTATAAACAGTGGCGTAAGTTTGTCTTAAAAAGTGGTGGGGACAGGATGGGTAGAGGTTACTGCTTTAAATATTACATACATAAAATTCAAAATATCTACAAATTATTAAACTTATTGCAAAAATAAATATAATATTCAAGCAATTTTATGACAGATAAGTAACCAACACATGAAATAGTCATGATAGTCATGGCACCCAAACTGCCAAAACAATTTTTACTTAGAAAATGCATGTAGATTTTATAATGTATTAAAAAGTAGAATTTTCTTGTGAAACATACTCCAATTTTTTTTTTTTTTTTACAAATAAAAAAAAAACATCTATCTATATATTTCTTTTCAGTAAATTGTGCAGTTATTTAATAACTGTTAACTATATATTTGTCTTCTCTCACATTAATTATTGTAATGCGCTTCTTATTGGGGTTTCTATGCATACCTTAAGTAAGTTGCAGAAATTTAACTAGGACCAAATCTAGAGAACATATTACTCCCCTTTTGAAGTCACTACACTGGCTACCAGTTAAAGGGGTCATGAGTTGCCTTTTTTATTATTATTTTGTACTGTTCTCAGAGGTCCACTTATAATGTTATCAAGATTTTTACATTAAAAAAACACATCATAATTTAGAAGTAATAAGCTTTTCTGTCCTGTTTTGGCCCCCCCATCATCAGAACACTCTGTTTGAATAGGCATAGCGGATTGTACACTGCCACTGCTGTGATTGGCTAACAGTTGTGTTTGTTTGACAGCCTACAGTACTTCAGTACTTCATGGATGGATGCTGATGTGTTTTAGGTTAAAAATGCATAAATACTCAGTACAAATCAAACAATCTATAATAAAAGACAAAGCGATAGTGACCACATAATAAAAACAGTTACTCACACTTGTGTGGTGTGACATTACTGTCGGATCCAATATATTCGGCACAGCATCCTCTTTTAGTTTCAACCTTTCTGAAAATACTGTGTTGGCTAAACAGGCAGTGATATAGAAGCAGATGTTTATCTTCTTCTGCGGAGGCGGAGTTTAGACACACTATTACGTCATAAAGTGGCACATTCCACAACCTGTTGTTTTGGCAGATTGGCTTCAATATAAGCTCCTTTTAGACTAACTAGTAAGTTCTGAGATTTTAAACTTACAGGATGTTTTTATAATACAGTGACCTCTTATATGTGACCCTGGACCACAAAACCAGTCATAAGGGTCCATTTTTCGAAATTGAGATTTATACAACATCTGTAAACTGGATAAATAAGCTTTCCATTGATGTATGGTTTGTTAGGATAGGACAATATTTGGCTGCGATACAACTATTTGAAAATCTGGAATCTGAGGGTGCAAAAAAATCAAAATACTGAGAAAATTGCCTTTAAAGTTGTCCAAATGAAGTTCTTAGCCAAGTTCTTATCTTCATGGAACATGATCTTTACTTAATATCCTAATGATTTTTGGCATAAAAGAAAAATCAATAATTTTGACCCATACAATGTATTTTTGGCTATTGCTACAAATATACCCCAGCGACTTAAGACTTAAGGTTTTGTGGTCCAGGGTCACATATGTCCAAAGATCAAGGGAATTTAGATTTCTCAGTTCATGAGCCCTTTAAGTATAAAATTGATTTCAAAGTTGTCATGCTCACATATAAAACTCTCCACAGTCTGGCCCTGGAGTATTTATCTCAACTTTTAACACCTAATATTCCAAATCGAAGTCTTCGTTCTTCTCAGCAGTGTTTGTTGTTGTCCCTCAAACATGATTACATCCCACGGGTGACATAGATTTTTCTATATCTGCTCCCAGGTTGTGGAACCAACTTCCAGTTGAAATTTGAGAAGCTTATTGTTGATTGTGATAATCATTGCTGGTTCTTGTTTATTTTAATCCTCCTGTGCTCTTATGTTTGATTAATTTTGTATTTTCTTCTAATTTTACACGCATTTTCTTAGACTGTAAAGTGGTTTGAGAAGCTCTTTTTAAGGCGCTATAGAAAATAAAGTTATTAGTATTATCATTATTATGAAATTAATGTTTAGAACCTTTACAGAACCTTATTGCAAAAATCTGATTGTGAAGTGTTGCTCCTTTATGCATGCATTTATTAATAATTAACAAATGTTGTAAAAGTATTGTTAAATGTTTAGTTAATGCATGTTAACAAATGAAACTGTATTGTAAGTGTTAGAATAGATTTTTTTCTACTAATAAACTATATGTCAAAAGCAGCGCTCATGCATATACAATGTGTCAGATATAGTCTCACGTAGCCAGACCTTCAGTTCAGACTGACGGCTGAAGGTCTGGAATTCATGGCAGCTTTCATTGGCCAAGTCATTGACCGACATGTCAAACAACCAATCACAGTTTGTTTCGTTTCAGCGTTACGCTTCGGGGCGTGGAAATGTCGCCACAATAACAGACTGGTGTGTAAAACTCTCGGACGTATTTTAAGGATTCTATGCCGCAAACTTGAAATATTTCACATACTTTTGAGAATCCAGCGTTTAGTTGATCTTCATCTAAGTTGTAAACACAATGGCTTTCTTCTTTCTTGAGTGGGTTTGGCGCCACGGCATCTTTGTTTCCAGGTGGAACGTTAAAGAACGCGACACACACGTCTCCCGGAAATCCTGTATAATTCAATCAATCCGATGACCACTTCAAAACTCCTGAAGTGTTTACACTTTTGTGTGCCATATGCATCAGACGTTTAGTCAACGTTCCGTGGGCGTGACGTCTGAGGCTGAGACTATGTCAGATATAACACTTGCAACATCTGTAAAGGAAACAACAGAAGATCACCAGCTCCTCATGTCACCTGTGTTTCATCTGTCTCAACAGACTCGCACCTCTTTACACTGCAGCTCAAAACATCTGTGACCTCTTGAAAATGTTTCTGCCATGGGCCAACAGTGTACTCATCATTAAATACTAGATTAACCTTATCAGTCTCACCCTGTGAAATAAACACTTACACACACGCGCCTCACAGCAGGCGTCTGCTAATGTGCACCAAACCTTGTGAACTTGTGCGTGAGCAGTCAGAAATGGGTTTGGATTCGGAAAAGAAAGCGTGAAACAGAGGGAGGAAAAGAAAGTGATGGCGCACAACACAGCAGCGTTTTTTTTTTCCGTTTCACACAAACACCTTCGATTTGTTAGGTGCTTTTGAATGTTGCATTAATCCACCGAGACAGAGGGAAGGACTCTCCCTGGGGTTGGTAGCCACTGAAGCAAGGCTCCCTCAGCTTTTCCCCTTTAGGTTTGCTCATCCAAGCACTGACGTGCTGCTAAGCTTTCAGCCGCTGATCGAAGCCCCCCGCTGATCTGCCTTAACGTTTGGCGGAGCATTGAACTCGCTGGCACACCCGAGCACCTGAGGTTTCCTGGCTGAATTAATCTGATGAATAGTTTAATTAAAGGCGAGGAGCAGCTACCTAATCGAGACTGCAACAGCCGCCATTAATGTAATTCTTCATTAACTCTAACCAAGGGACAGTCAAGGTCCACTGCACTCTGTTAAGCATGACATGCCAGTGTGTGTCTGTGTGTGTATGTGTATAACTGCAGGTGCATTAAGGCATAAAGCATGGCAGAGAGATGCATGCAGCACACATGCACACAAATACTGAATAATACAAAAATGCAGAGCAAATAAATGCAACATAGTCATCGGGGATCAAAGCCGAAACAGAATGGCATGCTCTTGCATATAACATTCATAAAACCCCTGTGAGGAGAAGGAGAGAGGGATAAGGCCTCTTCAAAGAGAAGCTTTGTAAGGTACAAACAAGCGTATATGGCCGCATTCATCTCATCTCTGCAGACATCTCGCCATCCCTCTAACAAGTGCAATGTAAAGATAGATGCATGAATGCGAATGGATAACACACATGCCCCAAAGCTCAGATCCTGACCCTTTCAGTCTAAACTCTTCAGAGAGCCCACTGAGAATCGCTGCAAATTGTTGTCGTGTTTGGGGTGGAATCTGAAAAAAAAAAACACATCTGACTGGTACAGCTGAGATCACTTTCAGTCCCCTAACATTCATCGCACTTATCGGGAGCACATCTCTTAAAATCTGACAAACCCCCTCAGCAGGACGTCTCTTCCTTCCTCGGTTTATTTGCGGTGGATAGGAACACGACAGCTCCTCTTAGTTTCTTGGGAACTATGAATAAAGTATTGCAGCAAAACAGCTATTACCCAGTTCCATTTCGACTGGGATTAAGCAAACTACACAATTCCCTATATGTCATGAATTTCTGATAGAGACGGTAGCACCTGTGTCCCAGCCTTGAAAGCGAAAGAGCATGCCTGCCTGATGTTTTAGCTGCGTTAGCGTTTTCCCCCCTCTTTTTTAGCCTTTTTCTGAAAGCCACCTTTTATGAATATAATACACTCAAGCAACTCTTCATTTTCAATCCAATTTAGCGAGTGTAAGTGTATTAGTGTAAGTAAGTGTATTAGGACTGGCCATGCGTTTGAAGTTATTAGGAAAGAGAAAAATAGGAGACATATAATTCCCTCTTAATTATGAGATAGACTTTCCAGTGTAAGCATCCTCTAATATCACACCTTCACTGACCAGGAGTGAAACCCATTATTGTAAGAGTCATAAGCAAAAGGCCATTTAAAGAACAAAGTCTTACGTAAACACACATAAACCTTTACTCTTTTATATGTTAAACCTAGACTCTCAAAGAGCAGGTTTAACATACAAATGTATGCAAACATGGTCAGGGGAATATAAACTACTGAAATAATGAAAAAATACAGGTCTGTTTGCGAGAATTTGGTCAAACAACACTGTCTGAATGTCTGACCCAAAAGATCCACATGGATTTATTGAAGGGGTTAAAAGGACCAGTAATTATACTAGCTAAATAGTTTTCTTCAAAGGAAAAACAACTTATTTTTAAAGTCTGTCAAATGAAATAATTTAATTTGACTATACAGAAATGTTTAAATGTTTCAGCCATGCTCATTTGTTCATCTTACATTTACATTATTTTTACATTTAGTCTGAGGCAATGAGACCTGTAAGTCGACAAATGTTTAGACATGCCTACTCATTTTTATTACATTCAGGGGTGTTTAAACTTTACGTACTGGTCGAGTAATTCATGAAAGAGGCAGATAAATCGATGAAACTGACAAAACGATAATGAAAAAATAAATAAATAAAAATTAAGGACAAAATCATGTAGTAAAAACATGGACTTATCTAAAAACATACTTTGTCAGGTCAATTTGTGCATTTTAGGGTCTTTAATTTAACCAGCAATACTTCCTTTGTCAACTACTATCAGCAAAAAGATGTTTGCCAGCCACTTTCACTAAATCAAGCAAATACACATTAATTCAAAGCAGCTTCACAGAGATTTTTGATGTTAATATTTGTAATATCTTAATGTCTAACTGTCCACAATTAGCACTTTAGAACTGGCCGATAATCAAACAAGCATTGTTTGCTATGTAGTATACATTTCACTATGCAAGTCGTGTTCTGCACAAACAAAACTATGCTTATCTACCAGATAGATTAAGCTAGATTAAAAGGGATCTAAAAATGACAATTCTGTGATCACTCACTCACACACGCATGTCATTCTTTTTCCTCTGGAACATAAAAGAAGATATTTTGAGATTTTTTTTTCTGGAAGACGATGTTCACCCAAACTGTTTGGTTACCAACTTTCTTCAAAATATCTTCTTTTGTGTTCCACCGAACAAATAAAGTCATACAGGTTTGGAATGACAAGAGGGTGAATAATTTAAATTTTGGGTGTACTGATGTTTCAGTTTATGCTAGATTTGAGGTTGTGGTATCAGGTAGATAGTTAGGAAAAATTATGTTTTCAAAGTACACTGGCGAAAATACAATTGACGATGTGAGCACCACATGTGGTAACGATTGTTCTGTCCTCTTACTGTGTGTCGCATTGAAAAGAAGCATCATGCAGACAAAAAACTTGAAGAGAGCGGGAACAGGAGCTGAGGAACCATGGGCAAGCACTATGGCGATTGATGTAGGTGGGGCCATGCTAAATAGACAGTGCATTTGATTTGGGCTATCTAAACAACAGGCGCTGTTCGCTCCACCCGCTGAGCTGTCAGATGGAGAGAAGAGCATGTTAGTGGAGGGGATCATGCCGCGGAGTCTTTCTATGGAGAGGTCTCTGGTGGCGCAACCCACAGCTTGTCCTCTTTTACACCACCTGACACACACATCCAACTGATGTGCTAATTAGCAGCAGTAGCTAATGGGCTTGGAGGGGGAACACAAAGGCTACACATCATTTTAATCACCCAACATTCTCCTGATGCAGTGAGTGGAATTAATTGAGGGGAAAAGTGAGAGAGTGATTTGGCGAAAGGTTCCACGAGACAGGAAGCTGACAGAGAGAGATCCACAGTGGAGATAAGCAATCTACACTCGGACACGGATGTATTCACTCTTTCACACATCGGTCCCTGCTGGCACGGCCTCATTTGACAGCCAACAAGCATGTATGCTAAGAGTATCACTGTCAAGTTTATGCAGATCCGGCATAATTCCCATGGCAAAATTCATAAAGCAGGCCACACACACATGTATGCTTGTTCGATTGATTATGTACACACAGACCATAGTCATTGGACTACGAGCACAAAGGACAGGGGGGGGGGAGATAATTTAATACGAACAAGAGCCTAAAACTTGCTCAGACATGCTCATCAAACATATTTTAATTGCTTCCTGTTTCTGGTTCCTGCCATGATAGTCACAGAACAGCTAATAAATCTATAGATAAAAAACCCTCATGCTGTGCAGGAGCGGTCTTCAACTGGTGGGTGATTTAGCAAGATCACCCTTCCAGGGTTTGGGTTTGAAAAGATCAATGGAACAAAACTTTGTTATTATAGTCTGGGTGAATTTGGATTTGGTTCTTTTGTGATAAGAGATCCACAGCCCATAGTTTATCATTGACAGCACCTCAGGAAAGAAAGGACGTCTGACTCACCATGCTTCAAACTCAAGACAAGATCTCTAAAAGATGAGAATGCCAGTTTTGGCAAGGCTTGATCCACACTAGAGAAAACAAACCAAGCAAAGAACCCAAAATACACAATACTGTTTACACTTGCAATACTGTTACTAAGAATCAAACAAATCACTCTTCATTTGTAAACAGAGTGGGAAAAGGTGTGTTTTGGTGTGTGTTTTTGAGCCTTCTGAAATATCTATATTAGAGCTCCTTTATTCTGCTCAACGTATGGTCCATTTCTAAATCATATTGTGAACATCCAAAGCGGAAACTCTCCTGTGCTTCCTGGATAAGGCAGTTTAAAAAAAAAAATGGACTTCACGGCAAAAGAGGGAACGCAGTGCAGCCATAATTCAGTGATTTTATCAGAGACATGGTGTGTATGTCTGTGTGTGCCCTGCATTTTTATTTGAATTTCTCTAAAGCTTTGGTGTGCTTTTATACATGAAACACGCAGCTCAATATTAGAATGAGAGTAGTTGAGCAAATTATTACATGTATCTAAAAAAATAAATAAAATCCTTTTAACACTAACACTTTATTTGAAGCACCAATTCTCATTATTAACTAGCTGCTTATTAGCAAGCATATTACTAGTATATTGGCTGTTTGTTAGTACATAAAAATAACATATCAATGCCTTATTATGCACAGCCATATTTTAGATTTCTTAATCCTATTCCATACCTAAACTTAATAACTACTAACTGTTAATAAGCAGCAAATTAGGAGTTCCCTTTCGATACTACACTCGTACTGCGTCTTGCTAGATGCATATGAGAAAAAAGCCTTTTTTCTCCTGAACTGAAGCCTTTTTTCATTCACGTAGTGAAACTGCATGGCCATTGGTTCGTGCAGTGTATTAAAAAACGAACCAATGGCTAGGCAGCGGAGCTGCACGAGCCTATGACGATGAAGCCCGCCAAGCCTGCCAAAGCCTGCCAGAATGGGAGGGGCATCTGGCTATAGAAGCGGGCGTTCGCCACAGGATTCTCAGATTTCTTCTCCTTCAGCGACAATCTACGCTCACCGCTGATCCTGAAAGCCTGCTCGCCATTGACACGCCTCGCAGCTGGATTTAGACATCCCTGCTTGGCTGACCTACTCTCTTCGCGCCTCAGCATCGCATCAGTTCCGGTCCTGTTCCCCTGCCGCCATCCGGCGATACTGAAAGAGCTTATTTCTATTTCACGAGTGTGGCTCGTGCAGGGAATCGTGCACGATGCAGAAGGGCAGTGAGTGTCGTCACCGGTCTGGGCAGCCCCCACGCAGAGACTGCTCGCTCACTGAGACGGAATGCTCTTGTTGAAAGCATGTGTCTCGCCCTTCTCCACTCGCTCTCCCATTTCCCCTCTCTCAGCGAGCCTCGGAGAGGGAAACAGCGGAGTCAGGGAGTAAGCAACCGGGTTGACTGATCTCATGCCGGCACTGTGCCCGCATGCTCTCTCTCCCTGTTGCACTTGGATCCGCCGCAGAAGGGCAGTGAGCTGCGTGCTTACGGAGACAGGATGCTCATTCAGAGCATGAGTCTCGCTCTTCTCCACTCGCCGACCGCCTTTCACTGAAGGCAGCCCCGCTCTCCCGTTTCTCCTCTCTCAGCAAGCCTCGGAGAGAGAAACGGCGAAGCCTGGGAACTAAGCAACCGGGTCTGAAGGATCTCACACTGACACAGAGCCTGCGTACTCGCTCTCCCCGCTGCGCTTCGATCCGTGCCTTGCACGTAAGGATCAGTGTCCCTCTTTACATCGAGCGACTCTATCCTCCAAGCAAATGGGACAATATGGCATCCTCGGCCCGACCTATGGGCCCTGCACCTCTGGCCGCTCGACGGGAGCCTTTGAGCCTCCCAGAGCGAGTCTTAAACACAATTTCAAAGGCTAGAGCCCCGTCTACAATACGCCTCTACGCCTTAAAGTGGTCTTTTTTCTCCGCTTGGTGTCTAAACCGCGGCAAAGACCCTCATACGTCCGATTTGACAGCGGTGTTGTCATTTCTGCAAGAGATGCTGGATAAGGGACATTCCCCATCTACACTCAAAGTCTATGTGGTGGCTATAGCGGCCTCTCATAAGCAAAGACTCTCTAGATGGATAGTAGACTCCATCTCGCTAGCGTACTCTTCTTTGGGCCTTCAATGCCCCATTGCCCACAAGGAGACACAGGAGTAAACTCAAAATATAGTATTTTTAATCCGGGAACGGCACGTCCTCGTGCCGACAAATGCTCCAGGCAAAGGAGTTGAACGGCTGGGATTGCCATTCCGGCAGCGGGAAGAAACAAAACAAAAAAAGAAAAAAAAACGCTGCTAATATTAATCACTTTTAAGGTCTGCTATTCTGTTACGTAATGGCTACGGAGGTGGAACGAGGAGACGAGGAGACACAGGAGTAAACTCAAAATATAGTCCTTTTTAATCTTGGCTTCGGGGAAATACAGGGCAGACAGACACTCACGTAGCACATTGGGGAATCAACTCAATAGCAGACAAAGGAATAATGGAGAACACAGGTTTTAAATACTGGGAACGTAATCAGGGAGAAACAGAAACAGGTGTGGAGCTAATTAATCAAAAACCATGGAAACAAACAAGGCAGGAGAAAGGAGACACAGAAAACTAAACCAAAACAGATCATAACCACAACAGTATGTAGCGTTTCTTATTTATTGTAGTTTTTTGTCCTATTGCTTGCAATTAGTTTCTTATCCGTATTTCATCACTGACTGTTTATTTATCTTCAGTGAGCTTGAGTTTTTGTGTTGTTGTTTTTTTGTCTCTTTTTAGGCTTGTATTAGTATGATATTGACATTGGTGACAAGGATTATGAAAATTCTATGGTATCAAAGATTTTAATATCACAAAAACCTTTTTAAAAGAAAAAATAACTATATTGTGATATATATCGTTATCGTGATATAAAATTATTAATATCGTGATATAAGACGTTGGTCATACCGCCCACCCCTACACGATACGCAATAAAAGGTTTATTTTTTTTCATGTTAATATGAGTTTTTGTTCTAACCAGCCGCGAAAACGACACACAAAGTTTCTATTTTAGAAATGGTGTTCAGGGCGGGTGTGGGGTGTCTTTTCAAACCTGCAGTAGAACTCGTTCAGATCGTCTGCAAGGTGTTGATTCTCTGCAGTGCTGGGGGATGGTGTCTTGTAATTGGTGATTTCTTTTAGACTTTTCCACATATACTGGTACTTTACATATACTAATACATTTTAACATTTTAACATATAAAATGTTAAATTTTATTTTAACATATAAAGTTGTATGAATTTATATTAGGTAATGTATTAATAACAATGACAAAAGTATTGAGAGAAAATGAAAAGCTTACGAAAAAAAGCTTACATTGTTAGCTTACGAAAACGAATGTATTAACATAACAGTTCAGTTTGTTAACATAAGTTTGGGGTCAATACAAAATAAAATAAAATAAACCTTTAGGAAATTAAAACTTTTATTCAGCAAGGATGCATTAAAGGTGCACTAAGCGATTTTTGCCAAACAATGTTGATATTTGAAAGCACCAAAACAAACATGTCCATACCACAACAGGACCTCGACCCTATTTTGATAACTCCGCCCCACACATACATACACAATCCTGGATGCGACTATGGCGGAATCTCCCATGTTTGCTGGCCGCAGCATATTCAAGCAAAAGCCAACAGAAAAAAGTTGTGTGAAAACGCAAAATCAACATAACTCACCGATCAAGAAGAAACAAAGCAAACTCGGCGTCCGATTCCCTTCTGCTCCTTTAGTTCTCTCTCCACCGCTGGAAAGCTGCGCCAATATTCACACGGTCCTACCTCTTGCCTGATCGTAACCCTTCATTTGAATGTTTTGTTCCTCTATAATTTTCCTATTTTTTTATCTGCCATCTCTCGCTATGCATAGTCGATCTGTTAATATCCATCCTGTGCACTCACTGAGCGCTCTATCATTACTAGACACACCTCTTACTGCTGATTGGCTGCGAGTTTGTTTTGGGACTCGGCCCGACATAGTGGTCAAAAGAGTTTTTCAAAAATCGCTTAGTGCACCTTTAAACTTATCAACACATAAATGCTGTTCTTTTAAACGTGCTATTCATCAAAAAATCTTGAAAAAATGTATCATGGTTTAAAATAATCTTAACAACCTCAAACTTCTGAATGGTAATGTGTATACTCAAAACTCTATTCACATATGCAACTGCAAACAAATGGCTTTCTGTCCCACACAATTAAAGCATTTAAAATAACTGGCACTAAATGACTACAAACATGACATTTAGCCTATGCAAAACACCAGATGAGTTGAACAAGGCCCCAATAATAAATCACCATAAAACTTGAGTATATGACTAATTACTGTCTGAAGGATGCTACTGTTTAGAAAAAGCAGCACTTTCAGTTGCTTTCACTTTTATCCAGGGATTTTTTTTCCTCTGGAAGTGAATCATTACATTATGTGTTGTTGTTCTGAGAGCCGAGGGACTTCTTGACATTTTGTGTTTGAACGAATGTCATGCTGATTACTCCTTGCTGAGTGATTTAGTATTTAATACTCGTATACTTTGTGAAAGAGCTGCAAGGAAGAAACGGCCCATGCAGAAAAAAAGACCAAACAATGATCACTTGCTGAGAATGAAACAGTAAAGAAAAACAATATAAAAAACATGCAAGACTACTATACACACAGTAGTGCTTCAGAAAAGCATGCTGACAGTAATTTTAAAATCACTTAAAGTTGGCAGTTTTCTATATTGTTGGACACTAGTATGACTTTCTACTGTTGATTGACCTAATGCTATTAGTGGGCTTAACAAAGCATTTGAAAATCTGATCACAAATCTAATATACAGTGCTAAAAACAAGATGTCATTCAATTTATACTAATTCAGTTTTGTGTGTGTGTGTGTTTAAAACTAGCATAATGCAGGGAAAGTGCAGCAGTGCATAATATATCACATCATGAACAAGATTAAGGATACATAAATCTAACTCACTCAGAATGTATAACATGCTTTTCTAGGCCTTTTTTTAAATGATATGGCATATTATTTGTGGGCAGAGACAAGTTATATAGAACAGTAAACTCAACTATATACAGTGGTGCTTGAAAGTTTGTGAACCCTTTAGAATTTCCTATATTTGTGCATAAATATAGCCCAAAACATCATCAGATTTTCACACAAGTCCTGAAAGTAGACAAACAGAATACAATCAAAAAAGGAGACAGAAAAATATACTTGTCATTTATTTATTGAGAAAAATTATCCAGTATTACATATCTGTGAGTGGCAAAAGTATGTGAATCTTTGCTTTCAGTATCTGGTCTGACCCAATATTGCAGCAATAACTGCAGCTAAATGTTACTTGTAACTGCTGATCAGGCCTGCACAGCGGCTTGTAGGAATTTTATCCCATTTAGCTCATACAGAACCGCTTCAACTCTGTGATGTTGGTGGGTTTCCTCCTATGAACTGCTTGCTTCAGGTCCTTCTGTAACATTACAATTGGATTAAGGTCCGGACTTTGACTCGGACTTTAATAATTCTTTGGTAGAATGTCTTGTGTGCTTGGGGTTGTAGTCTTGCTACATGACCCACTTTGGGTGATAAAATCACTTTAGCTGATAAATTACTGTTTTCTATTGTGCTATTATTAGCACACATTTTGGGCAGCCGTGGCCTAATGGTTAGAGAGTCGGACTTGTAATCTGAAGGTTGTGGGTTCAAGTCTCAGGTCTGGCAGGAATTGTAGGTGGGGGGAGTGAATAACCAGCGCTCTCTTCCACCCTCAATACCACAACTGAGGGTGAGACCCTTGAGCAAGGCATCAAACCCCCAAATGCTCCACGGACACTGCAGCAATATGGCTGCCCACTGCTCCGGGTGTGTGTTCACGGTGTGTGTGTGTGTGCACTTGGATGGGTTAAATGCAGTGTATGGGTCACCATACTTGGCCAAGTGTCACTTCACTTTCACTTTTTCCTGTTTAACACTGTAAAGCTGCTTTTCACATCTGTCCGAGATTCAGTTCTCGGACAGATGTCCTGACATTTTCTTTAGAATTTGCTGGTATAATTCAGAAATCATTGTTCCATCAATGATGGTAAGTCATCCTGGCCCAGATGCAGCAAAACAGGCCCAAACCATGATACTATCTGATGTTGGTGGGTTTCCTCCTATGAACTGCTTGCTTCAGGTCCTTCTGTAACATTACAATTGGATTAAGGTCCGGACTTTGACTCGGACTTTAACAATTCTTTGGTAGAATGTCTTGTGTGCTTGGGGTTGTAGTCTTGCTACATGACCCACTTTGGGTGATAAAATCACTTTAGCTGATAAATTACTGTTTTCTATTGTGCTATTATTAGCACACATTTTGGGCAGCCGTGGCCTAATGGTTAGAGAGTCGGACTTGTAATCTGAAGATTGTGGGTTCAAGTCTCAGGTCTGGCAGGAATTGTAGGTGGGGGGAGTGAATAACCAGCGCTCTCTTCCACCCTCAATACCACAACTGAGGGTGAGACCCTTGAGCAAGGCATCAAACCCCCAAATGCTCCACGGACACTGCAGCAATATGGCTGCCCACTGCTCCGGGTGTGTGTTCACGGTGTGTGTGTGTGTGCACTTGGATGGGTTAAATGCAGTGTATGGGTCACCATACTTGGCCAAGTGTCACTTCACTTTCACTTTTTCCTGTTTAACACTGTAAAGCTGCTTTTCACATCTGTCCGAGATTCAGTTCTCGGACAGATGTCCTGACATTTTCTTTAGAATTTGCTGGTATAATTCAGAAATCATTGTTCCATCAATGATGGTAAGTCATCCTGGCCCAGATGCAGCAAAACAGGCCCAAACCATGATACTATCACCACCATGTTTCACAGATGGGATAAGGTTCTTATGCTGGAATGCTGTATTTTTCATACTCCAAACATAACACTTCTCATTTAAACCAAAAAGTTATATTTTGGTCTCATCCGTCCATTAAACCTTTCTTCAGTAGTGCTCTGGTTTGTCAACATGATATTTAGCAAACTGCAGACAGGCAGCAATGTTCTTTTTGTAGAGTTGTGGCTTTCTTCTTGCAATTCTGCCATGCACACCATGGTTGTTCAGTGTTCTCCTGATGATGGTGGATGCATGGACATTAACATTAGCCAATGTGAGAAAGGCCTTTAGTTGCTTAGAAGTTGCCCAGGGGTCCTTTGCAACCTCGCAGACTATTACATGTCTTGCTTTCGGAGTGATCTTTGTTGGTCGACCGCTTCTGGGGAGGCTATAACAATGGTCTTAAATTTCCTCTATTTGTACACAATCTGCCTGACTGTGGATTTGTGCAGTCCAAACTCTTTAGAGATGGTTTTTAACCTTTTCCAGCCTGATGAACAACAACAACTCTTTTTTCTGAGGTCCTAAGAGATCTCCTTTGTTCGTGCCATGATTCACTTCCACAAACATGAGCAAACTTTGATAGATCCCTGATCTTTAAATAAAATATGGATCACACTGACACCCGATAGTCATCCCACAGATTGAAAACACCTCTGAACAGATGGACTCTTATTTCACCTTCAAATTAACTGCTAATTCTAGAGCAGGGTTCCTCAATAGGCGGCCCACAGGCCACATCCAGCCTGTGAGAGGAAAAAGTTTGGCCCATGCTAATTTCAAATAATGTGGCATGAAAATTCAAACGCAGCATCAGAAAGCTACATTAACTTACATCATGTCTACACCGGGCGCGACTCGACACAATAAAATACAATAGAACTCTTTATAATCAGTGATGCTGTCTTGGATGCGGCACGACACGACAAATCCCCGACAGTAAACTGCTGACTCGTTCTATTTATAACGTACTGACACAACGTTCAAATGATTTGCAATACTTTGTCGCATCCAGTGTAGATACGATGTGACAGCAAAAACATTGCGAGTGTGTAGAAATGAAAAGTGGACACGGAAAATAGATGATTTAAATGTGAATGGACTGAACAGTTTTGAGTGTGTGAGTGAGTGACTGATAACTTTGTTATGGAATACACGTGTTGGTTCGCAGTGAGCTCACAGTTTTAACGTACAAGCTTACTTTAATTTATTTTCAATATCTGAGGTAAAATATCTATTGTTGCTTTCACTATGGCTATAAAGATAATGCAAAATAATATTCAAACTCACATTAGACACTTTTAACATTGAATAAAGCACATAATCATTACCTGAGATTATCACTGTCATATTTTGTATGTTGTTCCTGCCGCGACGTCGCAGAAAATAAAAACCGTTCCTAAAATAGAATCCCGTGTCGCTTATTGTTACTGTCGCGGGTGGTTAGGACAAAAAATACTTGGGATACTTTGGTAACACTTTATATGAAGCCCGTATTTATAATACATTATAAGGGTATTCTTAAGGCATTATAATGAATGTATAATGCATTATAAAAAAACGTATAATATGTTATATCAACTCATGAATAATCATAACAATAGTTATAATACATAATAATACTTACGTATTTGTGGTTATAAGTTTAAGAGTATGATTATTTATAACACACAATGAACACCATATTAAATCTACTTCATTTACAGAATAATGGACTGTATCATATCTTGACATTGTTTATTTAAGATCTGCACAGTATCTTACTACAGCTTGTGAGTGGTTAGATGTTGAGTGTTTCCTGTGGAGCTAATGGTAATTAATTGATGTGAGCTTTATACTCCAACTGAAAAAAATGCAATGTTTTATATGGTTACATTTTATTTTGATGGTCCCCTTAATCAATCGACTATGAGCAACTTTGCAACTACATGCCAACTAACTCTCATTAGAGTATTAGTATGCTCAAGAATGGTAGAATCTAGTATGGTAGAATAAGTTGACGTACTTGCAAAGAC